>NC_088337.1:11760000-12060000 GCF_036884655.1 Musa acuminata AAA Group | reverse complement strand
GAGAATGGATTTCAAAAATCTTCTCTTCCGATGAGCGAATGGGATGAATCGGAGAAGAAGGTTTTTGCTTTAAATGCAAAGGCTATGAATGCCTTGTTTTGTGCACTAGACAAAAACGAATTTAATCGTGTTTCAATGTGTGATTCGGCTTTTGATATTTGGAGAACTCTTGAGGTCACTCATGAAGGCACTAGCCGAGTGAAAGAGTCCAAAATCAACATCCTTGTGCACTCTTACGAACTTTTCCGAATAAAACCAAGTGAGTCCATCGGAGACATGTACACCCGGTTTACGGATGTCATCAATGGACTCAAAGCTCTTGGTAAAGATTTTACTAACTTTGAACTAGTAACTAAAATCTTAAGATCTCTCCCTAAAAGTTGGGATCCAAAAGTTACGGCCATTCAAGAGGCCAAAGACCTTAAAGCATTCCCTCTTGAAGAACTCATTGGGTCTCTAATGACCTACGAAATGATATGTCAAGCTCATGACGAGCTCGAGAACCCCCTTCCAAAGAATAGGAAGGATATGGCACTCAAATCACAAGAAGACCACTTGAAAGGAACATCAAGTGATGAGGACAGTGGCAATGACATTGCACTTTTGACTCAAAAATTTAAAAAATATTTAAGAAAGAACAAATTTAAAAATAATACAAAAAATAAATTTGAACAAAAGAAGGACCAAGTGATTTGCTATGAATGCAAAAAATCGGGACACTATAAGAACGATTGTCCTCAAGCCAAAAAGAGAACATCAAAGAAGAAGGCGTTCAAGGCAACGTGAGATGATTCAAGCGCATCCGAAGAAGAGGAGTCCAACACCGAGCAAGTTGCTCATTACGCGCTAATGGCGTTAGGAGAAGAGGTATGTGATTTACTTAATGAAGATTTATCTTTTGAAGAACTATCTATCGCTTTTCATGAATTATTTGATGAATGTAGAACTGTTAGCAAGAAGTTAAGTATCTTAAAGAAAGAGCATGCTTTGCTACAAGATAAGTTTGATAGTCTTCAAACTCCTCCATGCTCTAAGTGTGAGCACTTAGAAGCAATAAAAAATGAAAATTTGCTTCTTAAGGAAACCTTAAACAAGTTTAAGGTTGGTAGCAAAGGATTAGATATGATCCTTGCACACAAGGGTCACATCGCAAATAGAAATGGAATTGGATTTGTAAAAGGATTACATCAAAATCCTACCACTTTCATAAAAGGACCTACATTACATGTTTCCTCTTATATGAAATGCAACTTTTGTTGCAAATCCGGACATATTGCCTACAAATGCCCATTTAGGAAAATTAGTTCACAAAAATTAATATGGGTTCCTAAAGGAACTATAAAGAATTCAATAATAAATAACAAAGTTAGTGGGTCAATTTTTGAGGCACCCAAAATCAAATGGGTACCTAAAAATCATCCTCTTTTGTAGACAAACCCACAAGCTAGGAGCAAGAGATGGTATCTCGATAGTGGATGCTCAAGACATATGACTGGAGATCCATCTCATTTCTCTATGCTCACTAGCAAAGAAGAAGGGTACGTTACCTTCGGAGACAACAACAAGGGCAAAATCATTGGCAAGGGAACTATTGGTAACAAATTTAATTTTTCCATTGATGATGTCTTACTAGTTGATGGATTGAAACATAATCTCTTGAGTATTAGTCAACTATGCGAGAAATGTTACATCGTTAGATTTGAATCAAATATGTGCATTATTGAAAAACCAAATCATAACATGACTATGATTGCTTTAAAACAAAATAATGTCTATACCATCAATCTTGATGAACTAAGTAATGAAATGTGTTTCTCCGCCGTAAATGATGATGCTTGGCTTTGGCATAGGAGATTAGGCCATGCAAGCATGAAAACAATATCTAAGATCTCATCTCAAGAATTAGTACGAGGAATTCCAAATATAAAGTTTATTAAGGATAAAGTATGCGATGCATGTCAACTAGGCAAACAAATAAAAACAAGCTTCAAACCAAAAAATCAAATTAGCAGACCATTACAATTGATCCATTTGGACTTATTTGGACCAATTGATACAACAAGTCTAGGTGGAAGCAAATATGCTTTTGTGATTGTGGATGACTACTCTAGATACACTTGGACCTATTTCTTAGCTCACAAAAGTGATTGCTTCAAGTGTTTCTCTAAATTTTGTAAACTCACTCAAAACGAAAAAGGCTTCATGATTTCATCAATTCGGAGTGATCACGGTGGTGAATTCCAAAACCGTGACTTTCAAAATTTTTGCGAAAGTAATGGGTACAATCACAACTTCTCAACTCCAAGAAATCCTCAACAAAATGGAGTAGTTGAAAGGAAAAATAGAAACCTACAAGAAATGGCAAGAACTATGTTGAATGAACATAGTTTACCTAAGTACTTTTGGGCCGAAGCCGTAAATACGGCTTGCTACATCATGAATAGAGTCCTAATAAGACCATCCTTATCGAAAACTCCCTATGAATTATGGAATAACAAAAAACCAAACATCTCCTATTTTAAAGTTTTTGGTTGTAAATGCTTTATTTTAAATGAAAGGGATGCTTTAGGAAAATTTGATGCTAAATCCGATGAAGGCATCTTTCTTGGTTACTCTTCCGTTTCTAAAGCTTTTCGGGTTTTTAATAAAAGAACTTTAGTAATTGAAGAGTCTATTCATGTAGTTTTTAATGAAATTTTCGATTTAAAGAAAAATGATTTTGATGATGATCTTGATTTTGATAATTTGAATTTAAATGAACCCTCTCCTCAAAATAGCCATTTGAATGCATCTTCTTCCGAAATTTCTTTACCAAAAGAATGGAAGTATGTAGATGCTCATCCAAAAGAGCAAATTATAGGAGATACATCAAAAGGGGTTTAAACTCGTTCTTCTTTCAAAAATTTCTGTGCTAACGCCGCTTTCCTTTCTCAAATTGAACCTAAATGCATTGACGAAGCCTTAAAAGATGATTTTTGGATCATTGCAATGCAAGAAGAATTGAACCAATTTGAGAGGAATGAGGTATGGAAGCTTGTTCCTAGACCAAGTGACCACTTAGTCATAGGTACTAAGTGGGTCTTTAGAAACAAGCAAGACGAAAATGGTATCGTGGTTAGAAACAAGGCTAGATTAGTGGCCAAAGGTTTCAACCAAGAAGAAGGTATCGATTACGAAGAAACCTTTGCTCCCGTGGCTCGATTAGAAGCCATAAGGATGCTCCTTGCCTATGCTAGTAGTAATAATTTTAAACTATTTCAAATGGATGTTAAAAGTGCTTTCTTGAATGGTTTTATTTCCGAAGAAGTATTTGTCGAACAACCTCCCGGATTTGAAAATTCTCTTCTTCCTAATCATGTATTCAAATTGACTAAAGCTCTCTATGGCTTAAAACAAGCTCCTAGAGCTTGGTATGAAAGGCTTAGCTCCTTTCTTATTTTAAATAATTTTACCAAAGGCAAGGTTGATACTACATTGTTTATTAAACATTTTGAAAATAATTTTCTTATTGTGCAAATTTATGTTGACGATATTGTGTTTGGCTCTTCGGATGAATCACTATGTGAATCATTTGCCAAATGTATGAGTCTTGAATTTGAAATGAGTTTAATGGGTGAATTAACTTTCTTTTTGGGATTACAAATCAAACAACTTAGTGATGGTATATTTCTTAACCAATCTAAATATACATTAGAATTGTTAAAACGATTTAACATGGATAATTCAAAAGCAATAAACACCCCTATGAGTACTACGACTAAGTTAGATATGGATGAAAATGGTGAAAGTTTCGATCAAAAAACATATAGGGGAATGATAGGTAGTCTACTCTACCTCACCGCAACTAGACCAGATATTATGTTTAGTGTAGGACTTTGCGCTAGGTTTCAATCTAATCCTAAATTATCTCATCTAAAGAGTGTTAAAAGAATATTTAGGTATCTTAAAGGAACTCCAAATTTAGGATTGTGGTATCCAAAATCTGAAAAATTCGATCTAATAGCTTATGCAGATGCCGATTTTGGTGGATGTAGGATAGATAGAAAAAGTACATCCGGAACATGCCAATTTTTAGGACATGCACTTGTTTCTTGGACTTCCAAGAAACAAAATTCAGTTGCACTATCTACGGCGGAAGCCGAATACATTGCTGCAAGTGCATGTTGTGCACAAGTCATTTGGATGAAAAATACATTAGAAGACTATGGAATTCACTTTAAAACCATTCCCATAAAATGTGATAATACTAGTGCCATATGTCTTACTAAAAATCCAATTCAGCACTCTAGAACTAAGCACATCGACGTTAGGCATCATTTCATATGCGATCATGTCCTTAACAATGATGTTGTTCTAGAATTCATTGACACAAAGCATCAATTAGCAGATATATTTACAAAAGCTTTGAATGAAGACCAATTTGAATTCATTAGAAGGGAATTAGGTATGTTAAATTGTCCCTAAGAATAAACTTGTTTGAATGGATTTTCCATAAAGTTTTTCATTCTCTCTCCGTTCCTCGGTGACTTGTTAAATTATCTTATCCTATCTTGAGTCAAACACCGCTTCCATCTGATCAAGATTAATGATTTTATGATATTTTGAATCTTGAAATTGATTTTGATGGCTTGATTATGAGTTTCAAGTTGACGAATTGAATTTGAATGGATTTGTATTCGAATTATGATCTTGACTTATTGGAGTTACTACTTAAAATTTTTTTCTTATCCCAATCTCTTCTTTGTACATCTACAATTTTTGTTATTTATAAAAAGAAGAGATTTGATAATATGAATGAATGCTGAATTGTCCTTTAAGATGAACTATGCGTAAATATTTTAGCATACTTAATTTTGAATGATAAAATCCTTGTATGATCAATGATAATATAGATGAGTGATGTATGATCAATGATAAAATCTTTGTATGATAAATTATGTGATTCAAGTCTCATTCCCTTTTTGTTGATGACAAAGGGGGAGAAAAGTGACGACTTGTATCATTTTAATAGCATGACTTATATGAATTGCAAAAGCTTGTGTGATATGAATGTCTTATATGCCTTGCAAAATCCTTGAGAATATCACAAGATTGATTGATCATATTAAAAGCATGCCTTACATTGATATCATGAAATTCATGTTGAAAATCTTTATCTCCTATCGTAGTAAAAATTGTCCCATATCATTTGACTTATGATTTTCATCGAAGTTTCGCATTTACTATTGCTTAATGAGAATAACGATAAGCTCTACGGTTAGAACTTATCGGTTTATGCTTGAATTCAATGGATGAAATTCAAGTGTTTTCAACTTCTCATAATATGGCATATAGATAGGGGGAGTTATGTTTAACTCCGTCATCAATTGATTGTCATCATCAAAAAGGGGGAGATTGTTGAAACTCGGAGTTTGATGATGAAATCAATTGATGGGTTAATTGATCTAATCCATATTATTGAGTTAAGTGTGCAGAATTAACTACGATAACCAGAAAACACAAAGCAAGAATACCGGAGTCAAGATCGATGGACGTTTAAGAGTCCGAAGAATCGTCGGAGATGCTGCCGGAACCAACCGAGAAGAAATCGGGAACCTATCGGAATTTTCGGAAGTTCGCCGAAAAGATCGTCGGAGGTTCACGGAGATCACCGAGAAGGCTCGGCTACTCGTTAAAGTCATCACAAGATCGGGAGCTTGATGGGAGTCCGTCGGAAGAAGCTCGTCGGAAAGCTCGTCGAAACAAGACTCGACGTTCGCGGTTGAAAGCTTGCTTAGGATGTGTTTTTGTTATGTAGTTCACTTGTAATTAGGATTAGGATTAAGAGATAATCATATATCCTGGTTAGGGGCCAACTGGGCCCAAAGTCAGATATGGTTTGGGCTTAAATTAAGCCAAACCAGTGAAATCGGAGTGCCAGGCGGTGGCAACGCCTGGCTGGGCGGTGGCACCGCCCAGCACCCGAGAGCTGGGCGGTGACACCTCCTTGGCTGGGCGGTTGCACCGTCCAGCACCCGAGAGCTGGGCGGTGACACCTCCTTGGCTGGGCGGTTGCACCGTCCAGCACCCGAGCGCTGGGCGGTGGCACCGCTTGGCTGGGCGGTGGCACCTCCAGCACCGAGAACCCTAAGAGAATTATAATTTTGGAGCCCAAAATTTGAATCCTCTTGAGGCCTATAAATACCCCTCAAATCTCAGCTGAGGTTACAACTTTTGAGAAGCATTTTGATTGAGAGAAAAGTCTTAGAAAGTCTTAGCAAGTCTTGTTTTCAATTTGCTAGAGAGTTCTCCTCCTTCTTTCTTATTGAAAATTTGTAAGAGGTTGAGCTGCTTGTAAAAGGTTGTAAGAGGGGTGTTTACCCTTCCATTTCAAGAGACTTGCTAGTGGAAGGTGGGAGCCTCATCGAAGAGGGGCCTCGCAAGTGGAGTAGGTCATTTGACCGAACCACTCTAAAAATCGGCGTAATCTCTGGTTTGCATTTTATTATTGTCATTTACATTACTGCAAATCTTCTTACTGCTTTAGTTCCTTATTACCCTTGCTGCGCAACTTTAAGAATACGCTTTCAAGTTAAACTTTTCAAGTTTCGTTCTTATCGTACGAAAGATTTTGTTAAAATCGAAGTTTTAATCCGCTGCACTAATTCACCCCCCCCCCTCTTAGTGTCGCTCCGATCCTAACATCGCCCTCTCTGTAATGTACTCTTTGTAGTTCATTTTCTAGTGCCCATCTTTATCGTAGTGGAAGCATTGGCCTTTGTCGTTAGGTCTTTCTTAGCAACTTTTGTTTTATCTTGTCTACCCTTGCCTTTGCCCTTCTTAAAGAACTTTTCTGCCTTCCTTTTCTTTATGGTCTCACCATTTAGAGAACTGACTTCTTTTTCTTGATAGTACTCCCTATCTCCCTCAACATATTGAGGAGCTTAGGAAGATTCACCTCATGTTTGTTCATATTAAAATTCATTATGAACTTTGAAAAGGAATCTGGTAGAGACTGAAGCACAAGATCCACACATAGGTTATCTTTTAGGACCATTCCTAGACCGGTGAGTTTCTCTATTCACTCAATCATCCTTAGGACATAGTTCTAAACTGATATCCCCTCAATCATCGTAATGCGGAAGAGGCTATTAGATATCTCATATCGTTGAGTCCTTCCCTATTCCTCAAACAGTTTACAAACATGTAGGAGAATAGATCTGGCATCTATCTTTTTATGCTGTCTTTGTAACTCGGGAGTCATGGAGCCTAATATGTAATACTAAGCAAGAGTGGAGTCATCTATGTACTTCATGTAGCAAACAATCTTATCATAGCTTACCCCTTTATTGGGTGTAGAGATCACTATATCAAGGACGTACGCGATTTTCTCTATCGTGAGAATGATTCTCAGGTTGCGGATCCAATTCATATAGTTTGGACCAATGAGGCGGTTGACATCAAGTATGCCACGTATGGGATTTGAAAGCGATATTTTCGAAAATAAACATATTTCAAAAATAAATACCATGCAGACTTTGCAAAAGATAAACAACTAAGATATGATCTTCTATCTTATTCTACTCCCACTATTTTCTTGTGAAACATACAACTCCCTCCAGTATGTAAATCGGAGATCTCCGACGGATCTATAGTGGAGATCGAGATCCAATCAACATTTCAATGTAACCTTGAGATACTCGACCAATTACACTAAGCCCAAAAGGTAGGCAACTCTTGTCGATCATAACTCCTTGTGACTCATGTCCTTTTTAGCCTCCGAACCACCATGGTCTCGAGAGACTCGATCAAACATGATGTCTAGTTAAGTCATCACTATCATTACAAAATGAGTTTGATTCGATGATATACCCTCAAGGGACTCGGCCAAGCATACTATGTCCTCAAGTCACAAGTGACATCTCTATGTCGTAGGTAAGATCTCGAATCACAATATAGGTGAGCCTCAAGGGACTCGACCAACTCAACCTATATCAGGAATCGATTTTTTCCTATAATGATGGAAGGCCACGTGGGTCAATCTAATTGCCTCATGTTTACTGACTTGATATTATCGAGAGATGAGATTTTGTTTCGGTCTCCTAATATGACGTGTCACACATATACATATTTAATATATATCTACATCGCATGCAAATATATATACATATCTAGTAGGTGTATAAATAATCAAACATCACACGAGCAATCACACCAGATGATCATGGACCACACCCTAATGTGATCAAGCCCGAGCCAAAGGGCCCAATCACTCACATCAAGATCTATGTGTGTAGTAGTACATCTTAATACCCTATGATCGTCCATCTCGTTTGTTAAATCTCAGATTTTCATGATGAAACCAACTGATAAGTGTTTATGATTTGATCTGCGTTTTAAGTGACATAGGATGCTTCGATCAGGGAAAGATAATTAAAGCATGAAGAATCATATTGGGCCGGAGGAAAACATGTTAGAAGATTGGACGTCGGGCCGGAGGATCGGTCGACGTATCGACAGAAGGCTTTGGGCCATAGATTCGAGCATCGGGCCAAGAAGAGCAAGTATTACGCCAAGGATATTGGAGTTGCAGAGGTCAACTGGCTGATTGGGCAATAGTTCGCAAGAGAGGACGATGCCCCGAAGAATCAGACGAAGCGTTGATGGACCAATGAGATTCCGGACGACATGATTCATGCTTAGTAATAATTGTCTAGATTGAAGTGTGTTTTTGTGTGTGCAGGATTAACTATGATAGCAAGGCATAAAGCATAATGAAGTCCTAGAGTCAAGAACATGATTTTGTTGGGAGTTCGAGAGTTCGTCGGAAGTCCGGACGTTCGTCGGAAGTTCTACCAAAACCAATTGAGAAGTCCAGGAGCTTACCAAAGAAGCTCATCAGAACTTGCCAAGAAGATTATCGTGAAGTCTAGGAGCTTGCTGGGAGACTACCGGAACATTGCCGAGAGATCGGCGGAAGTTCACCGGAAGATCGCCGGAAGCTCGTCGGAAGAAACCAGACTTATCTTGCTTAGATTATGTCTTAGGAATCATAGTTAGCATATAATTGGAGTTGGGATTGGGAGGTAATCCCATCAACTCTCTTAGGGGCCAACTGGGCCCGAACTTGGGTTGGTTTGGGCCAGATTCAAGGCCCAACCAGGGTGCTGAAACCCTGATTGGCGATGGCATCGCTAGGGCCGGTGGTGGCACAACCTGGGGAATATCACCCTAGGTATTATGGGTGGTGGTACCACCCAGGCTGGGCAATGGTACCACCGACAGTAATGCTGCCAACGGTGGTACCACCCAATGGCAGATCCTATGGCGGTAGTACCGCCCAGGAATGGCGGTGGTACCGCCAATACCTAGGAAACCTGGGATGAGACCTTTTTAGGCTCCAAGTTTGAATCAACTTGAAGCCTATAAATATCTCTCTCATCCCTAGTTAAATAACACATAACTAAGAGCAAAAAAGAAAGAAAACTCTATTGCAATTGTGTGTGAAACTCCTCTCAAAGTTCTAAGTGCTAGAATAGTTTGAGAGATGAGTAAATGGGGGTGTAAGGGTTATCTCCTAAACCCGGTAAAAGGAGAATCGAGTTGTAAAATGTGGTTGGTCTTTGCCTATTGAAGGAAAACCGATAGTGGATGCCGGTGGCCTCGACGGAGGAGGAATTGGGAGTGGATGTAGGTCACAACAAACGAACCACTATAGACTTGGTTTGCATTTACTTTGAGCAATTTACTTTTATAGCAAACTGCCTCTACTCCTTATTGTGCTTTTACTACACCTATGCTCTTTCATACACTTTCAAGCTATCTTTACGAATTAGTTTCAATGTACGAAAGATTTACGAAATGAAGAATTTTTCGAAACCGATGATTTTACCGTTGCACCAATTCACACCCCCCCCCCCTCCCACTCCCCCTCTTAGTACCGACTCATTCCAACAGTTAGTATCAGAGCCTTGTATTTCTCATTTAGTTTAACACCTAAGAGATATAGCTCTTTTTGGCTTTCAAGAGGGTCACTCTCTCATTCGTCCTCCCTTTTTCAATGGGATGAACTACACATATTGGAAAACTCGAATGAGAGTTTTCTTGCTTTCTTTGGATTTGAACTTATGGAACATTGTTAAAAATGATTTTCGAAGGTCTTCTCTTCCAATGAACCAATGGAATGATTTGGAGAAGAAAACTTTTTCTTTAAACCACTCACGAAGGCACAAGTAGATTAACTCGTTAACAAGATTTTACGATCGCTTTCTAAAAATTGGGATTCGAAAATAACGGCTATTCAAAAATAAAAAAATTTGAATACTTTTTTGATCGAAGAACTTATCGGGTCTTTAATGACCTATGAAATAATATGCAATGCACATGAAAAACTTGAGAACCACCTTTCAAAGAATATGAAATATTTTGGACTAAGAACAATTGAAGACCACTCGAGTATAAGCTCAAGTGATGGTGAACTTGAACTCCTCACTATGAAATTTAAAAAGTTCATGAAACAAAAATTAAAGAATAAAAAGAACTCAACTACTTGCTTTGAATGCAAGAAGAAGAATGTGACTTTGGATGAATTGAGCTCCTCTGAAGACGAGGAGAAAATCAACAAAGGCAAAGTGGCAAACTACGCTTTAACGGCTTTCTACAATGAGGTAAACAACTCAAATGAAACTCTCTTAGTTTACTTTAAAATTACTTTGTTCTTCATGAGTTGTTTTTAATTTAGTTTAAAAAAATTATATAAATTTCTTTTTGAAAATTGCATGTTTAATAATGTAATGAAAATAAAAAAATTGGGATCATGCTTATCTTTCTAGTAATTTTGAAAATGATCAGGAAAATTGTATGTTTAATGATAAATGAACAAATATGTTAGATTTAAATCTAATGATAATCCTATGTATATTTTTCAAGAAAAATAATATGTATCTTGATGATTTTCGATTTTGATTGAAACCATGCTTGATGTCTTAATGAAAATGTTAAGAGATTTGATATCATGTTTAATGTGAAATTATACATGATGATTTTTATGATTCATGGCTTATTGATCTTTGTCACAATGAAAATTATTTTTTGGATTATAAACAAGATGGACGGTTTTTATGATGAAACTTATTTTTCGATCCTAAATGTTGATGCATGTTTTTATTTGGCATAAATGAAAAAGGAATGCTTCTATCAAATCAATCTTATGAATTGAAACACTAAAAAGAAGAAATCTTTCTCCATGACAAATTTCTCTACTTTATCGACTTTTAAAAAAGGAGAGACTACTGAACCTATCTTTTCTTTAGAATCTCTTGAAAATGATTTTGATTTGACGATTTAAATTTGAATGGGCTTTATCTTGATTTTTTAGAATTACTTGAGATTTTTTATAATCAAGATCTCTTCTTTGTACTACTACGATTTTTCTTGGTATTTTACTAAAGAAGAGATTTTTTATGTGAATCATAATATTTTATACGCATGAATTGAGGTCTTGTTCTCCTACAAGATTAAATGAATTTTATCTGTATCATGATCTCTTAAGAGTTCTTTTCGTTAATTATTTAATAGGAGATTTGTTAAAATGGATCATGGTTTCTCTTGATTTCTCAAATTTTAGACTTGTTCTTTCATTTTTGATGATTGAAATAATCATTGAAACATTGATAATATAAATGTATTAAATACTCATGATATTGTTTTGATGCTCTAAAATGATATAAATTTACTAGCTTATGAGTATCATGTATGATTTGATGATTGATTTATTTTTAGTATCATGCATAGAGTAAGGATGATATGTGAAGTTTTAAAATTGTGCATGTCGTAAATTGAAACTATAATGATGCACAAACATATTGAAATAACGATTGAAACATTGATGTAATTATGAATGATGATTTGATATTATGCATGCAATATTTCAACTTATGAAAATGATGCATGCAATGATAAAATATTCATGATGAAAAATTATTTTGACATTCATAACTTGATTTTTCATCTTTGTTATTCATCCTTTGTCAAGATTTGAAAATTGTTGTAAAGGAAAAAAGCAATACAAAATTGTATTCTTCCCTTCTTTTTGACAATAACAAAGGGGGAGATAGCTAGCTTGCATAAGTCAAGAAGATGCAAAAACTTGCTTGCTTGCTTGCACATCTAAAGAGAAGATGCAAACGTACTTCATGTAGCTTGCTTCATGTAAAACATTATATCTTGCTAGCTTGTTATCTTGCATTATTTTTCAAAAACTTGCTAGCCTTCGTACATCAAAGAGAAGGAACACTTGTCAAATTGCTAGCTTGAATGTTGTAAAATAATTTAAATTTGCTAGCTTGCACTTTGCAAAGGAAGCAAAAATGGCACTTCTCAAAAGAGAAGAAAGAGCTTGTTATCTTGAACATCACTATCTTACCAATCTCAAGAAGCAAAACTTGCAACTTGCACATTGCAATAGAAAGCAAGAATCGCTAGCTTACAAACTTCAACAAGAAAGTAATCTTGCATTTGCTTTCAAAATTTTTGCTAGCTTATATATTATAAACTTGCTATCTTACTACCTTGTATATCTAAACTTGATAGCTTGCATGATGTAGCACTTGCTAAATTTTCAAGCTTACAAATTGCATGATGATAAATGCAATGATTTAAACTTATATCTCAAACACTTGATAGTTGGAACTTCTCCTTTTTGTTGATGATAAAGGGGGAGAAGTATGATCATGTTATGCATGATGACGTGTTGTAAATATTCATGATGAAATTTGCAATGGCTTGAATTCAGCTTGAATTCAAGGTTCTATCAATATGGCATATTGATAGGGGGAGTTAAGGTTAACTCCATCATCAATTGGTTGTCATCATAAAAAAGAGGGAGATTGTTGAATCTCGAATTTTGACGATAAAACCAATTAATAAGTGGTTATGATTTGATCTGCGTTATGAGTGACGCTGGATGCTTCGATCAGGGAAAGATAATTAAAGCATGAAGAATCATGTTGGGCCAGAGAAAAACATGTTAGAAGATTGGACGTCGGACCGGAGGATCGGTCGACGTATCGACAGAAGGCTTCGGGCTATGGATTTGGGCATCGGGCTAAGAATAACAGATATTGTGCCAAGGATATTGGAGTTACGGAGGTCAATTGGCCGATTAGGCAATAGGCCGCAAGAGAGGACGATTCGTCGAAGAATCAGACGAAGCATCAATGGACCAATGACATGTCGGACGACATGATTCATGCTTAGTAATAATTGTCTAGATCGAAGTATATTTTTGTATGTGCAGGATTAACTACGATAGCAAGGCATAAAGCAAAATGATGTCCTAGAGTCAAGAACGGGATTTCGTTGGGAGTTCGAGATGTTAGGACCCTTTTTCTGAGCTTTTGAATAATGTTTATTGAGTCAGTTTGGTTCAGTTAGAGTCAAGTAGAGGTTTATTTAATATTTATTTATTATTAGAGTTCAAGTCCTGATGGACTCTGGGTGGAACTCTATAAATAAGGATGTAACTGCTTCTTTTCAGTTATCTATGAAAAATACTATTCTATCTTTTGACAAACCCTAGGAGGTCGATCCCCTCGAAGCGATTAAGGAGGGCCGATCCCCTCGAAGTGATTATCCCTTTCTTTTCTTCTTCTTTTATGATAAGACTTTAGGGCCTTATGATTTGGTATTAGAGCGGTGATCCTTAGCGTTCTCGCTGCCGTAGCTATTCAAAAAAAAAAAAAAAAAAAGATAGAAAGAAAGAAAGAAAGAAAGAAAGAAAGAGAGAAGAAGAAGTAGCAACTGCAACCATGCACCCTTGCTTCCCCTACTTCCGACCAGCCCACCCACCGCCCGTTGCTGCTCTTTGGCCAGCAACCGACTCTGCCCCACTTCTGGCCAGAGTCCACAGCCACCTCCCATCCGAGCCACCATCGCTGCCAGGAGATAACGCTGCCAGCGTCCCACTCCGCTGCAGCCCTGCTCCTCTTCTCCACCACTACTGCAGGGCAACTTGTTCTCCACCGCCACCGCTGCTTCCCGGCCGATCGATTACCTCCGCTCGCCTCCCAGCCACAACCCTAGCCATGCCCCCCCCCCCCCCCCTCCTTGGGTCATAACCGCAGCTGCCGGTTGCTGCAGCCCCTCATTGCAACGGTTGCAGAAACAAAGCCACGACCCTCGCTGCCTCCTTCTCCATCGCCGTTGTTGCGCTCCAGCCAGCAACCACCGCTGCTGCCAGCCACCGCAGCCTTCACCTCAACCCCCTCGCTCTGCACCATTGCTGCAGCCCCCTTGCTCTGCATCATTGCCGCAGCCGCCGGTTGCCACCATTGCAGCCTCAACCCCGACTGCTTCAACGCCACCTCCCTCTTGTTCTGCCTTTGCTGCTACAGTTGTCGGTTGCCATCACCGCAGCCTCAACCCGGTTGCTCGGCGATTGCTTCCTTGGGTCACAGTAGTCGCAACCGTCACCTTTTAGCCTTGGCGCTCTCATCTCACGCAGTGACAAAAACACAGGGCAGCAACTCTTCCTCCGTCACAGCCACCGCATCGGCGAGCCCTTGCTGACGCTGCCCCCAACTACACCACCATCGCTACCTCTTAGCCCTCAGCAACAGCGATCCCTCCACGCAGCGACTGTAACAATCATCATTGCCTCGCACGCAGCGAACGCAGCTACATCCCCACATCCTTGCAGCAACCCTTCATTCCAATAGAGCAACCACCGATTGCATCACAACAACAGCACTGAGTAGGGCAGTGATTTATGCCCTAGTCTTGAAACCAGAAACAGGAGTTGAGATTATAGATTTGTAGTCTTACAAAATGGCCACCGATAACTTAATGAAAGCACAAATGGAAGCATTGGAAATCAGAATTGAGAACCAGCTATAAGAAACACTTAATGATTTTAGAAAAAGCCTATTGGAGAGCCTCAGTAAATTTCAACAAGATGGGAGCTCAAGTTCTACGTTGCACAGATCTGGAAATACTAGAAAAGGGCCCCAAGATTGTGACACAATCTGCTCATACATGAAGGTGGATGGATAGCTCACCAAAATTTGTCAGACTTCTATAGTGTTGGAATATCAGAGTAGGTTTGAAAGATTGACAAATCAAGCTAGAGATTGGTCGGAACGATAACTTCTGGATACATTTATTGAAGGGCTTATTCCAAAGATCTAGTGTGAAGTTAAGGCTCGTCAACCCCGTACTATGATAGTTGCGATCTCATTCGCACATCTACATGAGAAAACAATCAACAGGGAAAATCATGGAAACAGAAGTGACAACCACTAGATGATCAGTAAGCCACCCACCATATCTATTCCCAACCAAAGCCTTGACACCCGAGGACTAACCCAAGAAGAACTCAAGAAAAATTCAGCAAAGGGTTTGTACTATGATGAAAAGTGGAGTATAGAGCACCAATGTAAACAAGGGCAACATATGATGATTGAGCCAATTGGAGAGGAACCGAAAGCAGAAGAGTTGGACTCCGATCATGAAGGTATAAATTCTAATAAAGACGTTGAACCTATCGTACATACAATGCATACATTAGCCGACTACTCTAACCCATAAACTATGGAAGTTGTTGGAACTCTAGAGTATCAGCATATTATAGTTTTGATTGATACTGGTAGCACTAACAATTTTATGGATAGTGAGATTGTTGACCGATTGGGCCACCACATTGAAGACTATGACAGATTCAAAGTAAAGATCGTTGATAGATGGATTTTCACTTGTGATAGCAAAGGTTCAAAGATAAAATTGATTATACAGGGCCAGAAGTTTCATGCAACGATTACTACACTGAAAGACCAACCTATTGCTTACACTATCAAAAAGTGGAGACCATACTTACTTGATCAACGGGTTGTGATGCATTGTAGATAGTCTATGGCTAAAGTGCTAAAAGAGAAGCTCCCCAAGATTGATGCTGCTCAGCCTTGAGGACAAGGTTGATTTGAAGAGGGAGGAACTATTAGGACCATTTTTCTAAGCTTTTGAATAATGTTTATTGAGTTTGTTTAGTCCAGTTGTTTATTGAGTCGGTTTGGTTTAGTTAGAGTCAAGTAGAGGTTTATTTAATATTTATTTATTATTAGAGTTCAAGTCTTGATGGACTCTGGGTGGAACTTTATAAATAAGGATGTAACTGCTTCTTTTCAGTTATCTATGAAAAATACTATTTTATCTTTTGACAAACCCTAGGAGGCCGATCCCCTCGAAGCGATCAAGGAGGCTGATCCCCTCGAAGTGATCATCCCTTTCTCTTCTTCTTTTTTTACGATAAGACTTTAGGGTCTTATCACAAGAGTTCAACGGAAGTCCGGATGTTCATTGAAAGTTCTGCCTGAACCAACCGATAAGTCCATAAGCTTGCCAAAGAAGCTCGTCAGAACTCGCCAAGAAGATCGTCATGAAGTCTAGGAGCTTGCCGGGAGACCATCGGAACATTGCCGAGAGATTATCGGAAGTTCGCCGGAAGATTGCCAGAAGAAATCTGACTTTTCTTGCTTAGATTATGTCTTAGGAATCGTACTTATCATATAATTGAAGTTGAGATTGGGAGGTAATCCCATCAACTCTGTTAGGGGCCAATTGGGCCCGAACTTAGGCTGGTTTGGGCAGGATTTAAGGCCCAACCAGGGTGTTGAAACCCTGGCCGGTGATGTCACCACCAGGGTCGGCGATGGCACCGCTTGGGGAATAGCACCCCAAGTATTCTAGGTAGTGGTACTGCCAAGGCTGGCCGGTGGCACCATTGGCAGTAATGTTGCCAACGGTGGTACCACCCCTGTCAGGCGGTGGTGCCACCTAGTGGTAGATTCTGTGACGGTAGTACCGCCTAAGAACGATGGTGGTACCGCTAGTATCCAGAAAACCTGGGATGAGACCTTTTTAGGTTCTAAGTTTGTATCAACTTGAAGCCTATAAATACCTCTCTCATCCCTGGTTAAATAACACACAATTGAGAACAAAAAAGAAAGAAAACTCTATTGCAATTGTTGTTGAATCTCGGATTTTGATGATGAAACTAATTGATTCTGTTTAGATGTTTAACTGCATTTTGAGTGATGCAGGTCTACTCGATCAGGATTAGACAGTTAACGTAGGAGGAATTGACGTTGCGCCAGAGGAGATCACGTTAGGATATTGGATGGCAGAAGGCTTCGGACGTCGGGCATCGGGCCAAGAGTGAAATTGTGCCAAGGATATCGGGGTTGCAGAGGTCAACCGCCGATTGGGCAACAAGCCGCAAGAGAGGACGATGCGCCGAAGAATCGGACAAAGTGCCAACCAATGACGTGTCGGGCAACAGAATGTCAATTCGCTTTGTAATAATTGTCTAGATCAGAGTAGAGTTTTGGCTTGTGTGTGCAGGATTAACTACGATAATGACGAAGACATAAAGCAAAACAAAGTGTCGGAGTCAAGCGCGAAGGATTTGTTGTGAGTTCGAGAGTTCGACGAAAGTCCGAAGGTTCGTCAGGAATGCTGCCGGAACTAGCCGAGAATGAGTAGGGAGCTTGCCGAAGGGTTTTTCGGAAGCTCGCCGGAAGGTTCGTTGGAAGTTCGCGGAGCTCGCCGAGAAAGATCAGAGCTTGCCGAAGAAGCTCATTGGAACTCGCCAAGATCAAATCGTGAAGTCTAGGAGCTTGCTGGGAGTCCGTAGAATGGTTTCCGAGAGTTCGTCGGAAGACCGTATGAAGTTCGCCAGAAGCTCGCCAGAAAAAGTCTTGACTTGCGGACTTTGTAATAGCTTCAAAAATATCTTTAAATTCGTAGGTAGCACGTTAATTAGGGTTAGGATTAGGTGTTAATCCTATAACTCAAGTAGGGGCCAATTGGGCCCGAGTTCGAACTGGTTTGGGCCAAGTTTGGAGCCCAACTAGTGAGCTGAAATAGTGTAGGCGGTGGCACCGCCTAGAACCCGAGAACCAAGCGGTGGCACTGCTGGACGGAGCGGTGGCACCGCCCAGCACCCGAGAGGTCCGGCGGTGGCATCGCCGGATTGGACGGTGGCACCGCCAGTACACTGTCAGTGTCAGACACTGATAGGCGGTGGCACCGCCACTAATAGGTTGTGGCACCGCCAGCATCGGGAACCAAAGAGAATTCAAATTTTGGAGCCCAAATTTGAATCCTCTTGAGGCTTATAAATACCCCTCAATTCTCAGTTGAGATAACAACCTTTGAGAAGCAAGAGATTGAGATAAAAGTCTTAGCAAAGACTTTAGTAAGTTTTTGTTTTCAATTGCTTCAGTGTTCACCTCCTTCTTTCTCTTTGAAAATTTGTAAGAGAGTGAACCACTTGTAAAAGGTTGTAAGAGGTGTATTTGTCCTTCCCCTTCAAAGTGATTTGCTAGTGGAAGTTGGGAGCCTCATCGAAGAAGGCTTCGCAAGTGGATGTAGGCTACATGACCGAGCCACTATAAATCGGTTTGCGTTTATCTTATTGTCATTTATATTACTGCAAACCATCTTCACTTTGATGCTCTACTTCTTTGTCTCCTTCTTATGTATGCCTTCAAGTTAAAACGCAATCGAAACTATTTCAAACGAAACGTTGCTTTTATCGTACGAAGTTTCCGAAAGTGTTTAAATCGTCGAAAGTTTATTGTACTTTACCGCTGCACTAATTCACCCCCCCCCCTCTTAGTGCCTCTCCGATCCTAACAATTAGTATCAGAGCCCGGTATTTCTCATTTTAGATTTACACCCGAGAGAAATGGTTCTTCATGGCTTTCAAGAGGGCTTATCGGTTGTTCGTCCACCGTTGTTTAATGGATTGGACTACACTTATTGGAAAACTTGAATGAGAGTTTTCTTGATTTCTATAAATTTGGATTTATGGAATATCGTTGAAAACAGTTTTCAACTTCCCTCTAAACTGATGAACGAATGGTCGGATTTGGAGAAGAAGTATTTTTCTTTAAACGCAAAGGCTATGAATGCCTTATTTTGCGCTTTGGACAAAAATGAGTTTAATCGGATTTCTACGTGCGAAACGACTTTTGATATTTGGCGAACACTTGAAATCACACACAAGGGAACTAGTAGAGTCAAAGACTCGAAAGTTAACAATTTATTTCATGATTTTGAGCTTTTTCGAATGCAACCAAGCTAGACTATAGGCGACATGTACACCCGTTTCATGTATGTCGTCAATAATCTAAGGGTTCTTGGTAAATCTTTTTCAAATTTTGATCTCATAAGCAAGATCTTAAGATCCCTTCCAAAAAGGTGGGATCCTAAAATAACCGTAATACAAGAAACAAAAGATTTAAATATTTTTTCACTTGAAGAACTAATTGGTTGTTGATGACATTTGAAATGGTGCACAATACACATGATGAAAATGATGAACAAAATCACCTTCCAAAGAATAGGAAGGATTTGGAACTCCGGACAAATGAATACCACTTGAGCAATGACTCAAGTGATGAGGACAATGATGAACTTGAACTTCGAACACTAAATCTTAATAAGTTCATTAAATAAAAATCTAAAATAAATAATGAACTTGAACGGAGGAAGAGGCCAAAGAAGATGAAGGCAACCAAGAATGAATCAAGAACTTCCAAAGGTGAAACGACGAATTGGGCTTTGACAGGCTTCGACTACAAGGTAAGTAACTCAACTCTCTTGAATTATTTTGAAATTACTTGAAGTCTTTAATGAGTGCTTAATTTAGAATAGGAAATAAAAAAATTATTTTTCAAAAATTATATCATGTTTTTCTTTTTAGCATCTTTGAAAAATTAAAAATTTGATCATGAAAAGTATATTGCTAAGGTTTCATACATATTATGTTTTGAAATGTTGAATGATGTATGCAACATTAGGGATGATAATTATACGATATGTGATAGTACTTAGGATTAATCCATGCATGTGTATCTTGATGATTTTATACTATTACATGCCTTAATAACATGTTAGAAATTATGTGTTTTGGATACAAAAATATCCATGATCATGAGCATTTTTAACTTCATGATTGAATTTGAAAATCTATAGCAAAACCATGTCCGAATGCATGAAAGTGTTAAATTTTATTTTTGGATTTTCTTGATCCTAACAATTCATTTTTGAGAATCTATTGATCTTGATGGTTTTATGATGAAATTCATTTTTCAATCATAAACGTTGATGCATGTTTTTATTTAACATAAATGAAAAAGCATGCATGAAATCAATCACTTAAAATGAAATACTTAAAAAAGGGAAAATATATTATTAATGAAATCATGAATCTACTTATGTTACGAATTTTGTGAACCATAAAAATGATTTTTGATGATTTAAATTTGAATAATTTTTTATCGAAATCACGATCTTGATCTCTTGAAATTTATAACATGAAATCCTTTATGAATCAAGATTGTTTTCTATTTAAAAGGAGATTTGTCGAAATGTTTCATAGTCTTTTAGTATTCATGATCTTAATAATTATGTTTTGAAACTTTATGTAAACCAAGAATGTTCATCATGATTCTCTCTTTGAATATTTAAAGAGGAGAATTTTCTAGATGAATCATGATTTTGATGATTGAATATTTGAAGTGCATGAATTGAGATCTTGCTCTCCTACTATTCTTTTTGCTATTCACCAAAAAGAAGACTAATTCTAATAAACCATGATATGCTATATGAATTTTATTGTATTCATGAAGTAATGTCTCATCACTAATTTTTGTTTATATTCCTTCATGTGATGATATGAATGTATGAAACACTTATGATATGATTTTTTATACAATTCCATATATTCGTGAAATATTTATCTCATCACCCAATTAATTCCTCTTGATACTCCTAATGTGATGAAGTGAAATTATGCATGAAATACAAATGGGGAGAAGTTTTGATCATGCATGGTAGGATATAATTTGACAAATTGATACCATCATGATATGAAACATTTATGATTTGCAATGATATATGCAATACTTGTGCCTTCTAATTATGATGTGATGTATTACATATGATATGTAAATCATGAATTAAAATACTATGAGTTGTTGCTAAAATAATGTATTATAAATATTGATTTAATGTTTTGTATCATGAATACTCTAAATGATGAATGTTTGGTATCATGATCAAAATGTTGACAAATAGTTAAAAATTTTAGTATCATGTATGATATCCTCATAATGTTGATCGATTTATTCAATATCGTGCATGAATAAATATAAGGTTTTTGAAAATGTGCATATTTTAATTTAAAAATATGATGATGCACAAATAAGATTGATACTTACTTTTGTCATAATTGATGTAAAGAGTCTTCCCTTCTTTTTGACAATGACAAAGGGGGAGATAGCTAGCTTGCACAAGTCAAGAAGATGCAAAAACTTGATTGCTAGCTTGCCTATCTTAAGTAGCAAAGATTGCTAACTTGCTTATTTGAAGAAGCAAAAGTTGTCTTCTTGAACATCACTATCTTGCCTATCTCAAGAAGCAAGACTTACAACCTGCACATTATAATAGGAAGCAAGAATCGATAGCTTACACACTTCAACAAGAAAGCTATCTTGTATTTGCTTTCGAAATTTTTGCTAGCTTGTATGTTGCAAAACTTGCTCACTTTTTCAAACACTTTGCTAGCTTGCACTTTATAAAGGAAGCGAAAATAGTACTTCTCAAAAGAGAAGAAAGAACTTACTATCTTGAATATCACAAAAATTTGCTACCTTGCATGATGTAAAATTTGCTAAGATCACTATCTCAAAAGAGTTGCTATCTCAAAAAAAAAAAAAAAAAAAAGCAAATGTGCTATCTTGCCTATCTCAAAATACAAAACATGCTAACTTGTTACGGAAGCAAAATTGCTAGCTCAAACATTGTATAGGAAGCAAAAATTTGCTAGCTTGCAACTTGCATATCATGAAAATTGCTAGCTTGTAGTGTAAAGAGAAGCAATTAGTTGTTATCTCAAGAAAAGCAAACATGCTAAACTTACACATCTTTAATTGCTATATTGCATTTGATACTATGTTTTTCATGCAATGTATGAAACTTTTTATCTCTAAACACATAAGAGTAGGAACTTCTCCTTTTTGTTGATCACAAAGGGCGAGAAGTATGATGACATGACATGTTATGCATAAGTTTATGATGACATGTTACTTGGATTCTTGAATCCAAGAGTTTCTATCAATGGCATATTGATAGGGGGAGTTTAGTTAAACTCTGAGAAGTTAAGGTTAACTCTGTTAGTCATCAATTAGTTGTCATCATCAAAAAGGGGGAGATTGTTGAATCTCGGATTTTGATGATGAAACTAATTGATTGTGTTTAGATGTTTAACTACATTTTGAGTGATGCAGGTCTACTCGATCAAGATTAGATAGTTAACGCAGGAGGAATTGGCGTTGCGTCGGAGGAGATCACGTTAGGATATTGGATGGTAGAAGGCTTCGGACGTCGGGCATCGGGCCAAGAGCGAAATTGCGCCAAGGATATCGGGGTTGCGGAGGTCAACCGCCGATTGGGCAACAAGCCGCAAGAGAGGATGATACGCCGAAGAATCGGATGAAGTGCCAACCAATGACGTGCTGGGCAACAGAATGTCAATTCGCTATGTAATAATTGTCTAGATCGGAGTAGAGTTTTGGCTTGTGTGTGCAGGATTAACTACGATAACGACGAAGACATAAAGTGAAATAAAGTGTCGGAGTCAAGTGCGAAGGATTTGTTGTGAGTTCGAGAGTTCGACGAAAGTCCGAAGGTTCGTCGGGAATGCTGCCGGAACTAGCCGAGAATGAGTAGGGAGCTTGCCGAAGGGTTTTTCGGAAGCTCGCCAGAAGGTTCGTTGGAAGTTCGCAGAGCTCACCGAGAAAGATCAGAGCTTGCCGTAGAAGCTCATTGGAACTCGCCAAGATCAAATCGTGAAGTCTAGGAGCTTGTTGGGAGTCCGTAGAATGGTTTCCGAGAGTTCGTCAGAAGACCGTCGGAAGTTCGCCAGAAGCTCGCCGGAAAAAGTCGACTTGCGGACTTTGTAATAGCTTAGAAAATATCTTTAAATTCATAGTTAGCATATTAATTAGGGTTAGGATTAGGTGTTAATCATATAACTCAAGTAGGGGCCAATTGGGCCCGAGTTCGGACTGGTTTGGGCCATGTTTGGAGCCGAACCAATGAGTTGAAATAGTGTAGGCGGTGGCACCACCTAGAACCTGAGAACCAAGTGGTGGCACCGCTAGACTGAGCGGTGGCACCGCTAGACTGAGCGGTGGCACCGCTAGACTGAGCGGTGGCACCGCCCAGCACCCGAGAGGTCCGGCGGTGGCACCGCCGGACTGGACAGTGGCACCGCCAGTACACTTTCAGTGTCAGACACTAACAAGCGGTGGCACCGCCACTGATAGGCGGTGGCACCGCCAGCATCGGGAACCAAAGAGAATTCAAATTTTGGAGCCCAAATTTGAATCCTCTTGAGGCTTATAAATACCCCTCAATTCTCAGTTGAGATAACAACCTTTGAGAAGCAAGAGATTGAGATAAAAGTCTTAGCAAAGCCTTTAGCAAGTTTTTGTTTCCAATTGCTTTAGTGTTCACCTCCTTCTTTCTCTTTGAAAATTTGTAAGAGAGTGAACCACTTGTAAAAGGTTGTAAGAGGGGTATTTGTCCTTCCCCTTCAAAGTGATTTGCTAGTGGAAGTTGGGAGCTTCATCGAAGAAGGCTTCGCAAGTGGATGTAGGTTGCATGCCCGAACCACTATAAATCGGTTTGCGTTTATCTTATTGTCATTTATATTACTGCAAACCATCTTCACTTTGATGCTCTACTTCTTTGTCTCCTTACGTATGCCTTCAAGTTAAAACGCAATCGAAACGGTTTCAAACGAAACGTTGCTTTTATTGTACAAAGTTTCCAAAAGTGTTTAAATCGTCGAAAGTTTATCGTACTTTACCGCTGCACTAATTCACCCCCCCCCCCTCCTCTTAGTGCCGCTCCGATCCTAACAATTGTGTGTGAAACTCCTCTCAAAGTTCTAAGTGTTAGAATAGTTTGAAAGAGGAGTAAGTGGGGGTATAAGGGTTATCTCGTAAACCCGGTAAAAGGAGAATATGTTGAATCTCGGATTTTGATGATGAAGTCAATTGTAATTTGTTTAATCTAATCTATATGTTGAGAAAAGTGTGTAGGATTAACTACAATAGTAGTAAGACATAAAACAGGTGTTGTACCAAAGTCAAGATCGAGATCTCATTGGGAGTTCGAGAGTTCGTTGGAAGTCCGGACGTTCGTCGGAAGTTCTGTCGGAACCAACCGAGAAGTCCAAGAGCTTGCCAAAGAAGCTCATTGGAACTCACCAAGAAGATCGTCGTAAAGTCCAGGAGCTTAATTGGAGTCCACCGAAACATTACCGAGAGTTCGTCGGATGTTCGCTGGAAGTACGTCGGAAGCTCGCCGGAAGAGCAATTGACGCACCGGAACTAGAAGCACTATAAATTATGTTCGCCGGAAGTACGTCGAAAGCTCGCTGGAAGTACGTTGAAAGCTTGTCGGAAGAGCAATTGACACACCGAAACTAGAAGCACTGTAAATTATGTCTTAATTATCGTAGTTAGAGCATAAATTAAGTTAGGATTGGGAGGTAATCTCACTAACTTAATTAGGGGCCAACTGGGCCCTTAACAGTGCTGAATTTGGCCAAAGTGAGTTGCTAATTCAGCCCTTGAAAACATGGCCGGTGGTGGCACCGCCTGGAAAGCAGTGCCCCATGTTTTCAGGGTGGTGGTACTGTTGGCAGTAATGCTGCCAGTAGTGGTACCGCCCCTGTTCGGCGGTGGTATCGCCCAGAGTCAGATCAGCGATGGTAGTACTGCCCAGTAACGATGCTGGTATCACCAGTACCTCGGATTCCATGGATGTAACACTTTTTGGCTCCAATTTTGAAGTCATTGGGGCCTATAAAAACCCCACCCTTTTCTGCATGAAAGGGCACGAAAGTATTGGCTTAATCTTGAATTCTTGAGTTATAAAAGTGTTGTAAAAGTTAGAATTCTCCTCCATCTCTTAGCCTTGTAACCATCCAAGAAAGAGGAGTAAGACTTGTAAGGGTTATCTCCTAAACCCGGGAAAAGGAGAAAGCGCTATAAAGAGGTGTTCGGTCTTTACCTATTAAAGAAAGGCCTTTGGTGGATGCCGGTGACCTCGTCGGAGGAGGAATCCGAAAGTGGATGTAGGTCACATTGACCGAACCACTCTAAATTTTGGTTTGCATTTCATTTGTATAATTTACATTACTGCAAACCTCCTTAATCTTCTCTTGCACTTTTACGAAAGCTTTCAAGTTCAACTTCTCTTCGAAACAGATTGAATCGAAACCATTTTCGTCGGAATTGGTTTTAATCGAAACGAACATTTTTCTGAAATTGTGAAAGTTTTCTGCTGCACTAATTCACCCCCCCTCTTAGTGCCACTCTTGATCCTAACAATTGGTATCAGAGCAAGGTTCACTCTCATTTGGTTTTAAACCCAAGAGAGATGGCATTTACCGGCAACCTAGAGGGTCATTCAATTACATGTCCGCCCATGTTCAATGGGATGGATTACACATATTGGAAGATTAGAATGAGAATCTTCCTAATTTTAATGGATTTCAAATTATGAAATATTGTAGAAAATGGATTTCAAAAGTCTTCTCTTCTAATGAACGATTGGAATGAATTGGAGAAGAAGACTTTCGCTTTAAACGCAAAGGCAATGAATGCCTTATTTTATGCCTTCGATAAAAATGAGTTTAATCGTATGTCCATTTGTGAAATGGCATTTGATATTTGGCACACACTTGAAGTGACTCATGAAGGCACTAGTAGAGTGAAGGAGTCAAAAATCAATCTTTTAGTGCATACTTATGAATGGTTTCGAATGAAACCGAGTGAGACCATTAGAGACATGTACACCCGATTTACGGATGTCGTCAATGGTCTAAAAGGACTTGGTAAAAGTTTCTCGAATTTTGAGCTTATTAATAAAATTTTAAGATCCCTTCCAAAGGGTTGGGACCCTAAAGTCATGGTCATTCAAGAGGCCAAAGACCTAAATAATTTTCCTCTCAAAGAACTAATTGAATCACTAATGACCTATGAGATGACTTGTAAAGCTCATGAAGAGCTTGATGACACCCTTCCAAAGAACAAGAAGGATATGTCACTGAGAACACAAGAAGACCACTTGAAAGAAAACTAAGTGATGAGTACTTTGATGATGATTTGGCACTCTTAACAAGAAAGTTCAAAAGATTCATAAAAAGAAATAAATTTAAAAATGATACTAAAAATAAATTTGAAACTAAGAAAGATCAAATAATATGCTACGAATGCAAAAAGTCGGGACATTACAAGAGTGAATGTCCCCTAACCAAGAAGAAACAACCAAAGAAAAAGACTCTCAAAGCAACATGGGACGACTCAAGTGCATTCGAAGAAGAGGAGCCTACCATCACCAAGTAAGTTGCTCATTATGCACTAATGGCCATTGGAGATGAGGTAACAAGTTCATTTGATGCAAATTTATCCTTTGATAAACTATTAAATGCTTTTCATGATCTATTTGATTAATGTAAATCAATTAGTAAAAAATATAAATTGTTAAAAAATGAGAATGCTTCTCTTGTTAGTGATTTCGATAGATTAAAGATTGAGCATAATAGTAGTTTAACTCCTTGTACGAAATGTGATAAACTAGAAATACTTAAAAAGGAAAACTTGCTACTCAAAGAAACCTTAGAAAAATTTAAGATTGGTAGCAAGTCTTTAAATATGATCCTTGCTAATAAGGGTTACATTCATAGGAAAAGTGGAATCGGATTTGCGAGTAGCTCTCACCAAAATCCAACCACTTTTGTTAAAAGTTCAACCTTACATTAAATGTAACTTTTGTTGTAAACTCGGACATATTGTCTATAAATGTCCACTTAAAAGATGTAGTCTACATAGATTAATTTGGGTTTCTAAAAGAACCTCAAATGACTCAATGCAACATGATAAGATATGTAGATCGATTTTTGAGGCACCCAAGGTCAAATGGGTACCTAAAAATCATCCTTTTTTGTAGAAAAATATATCATCACAAGCTAGGAGCAAGAGATGGTACCTTGATAGTGGATACTCAAGGCATATGATCAGTGATCCATCTCAATTCTCTAAGTTCACTAGCCTAGACGAAGGATATGTCACCTTCGGAGACAACAACAAGGGTAAAATCATTGGCAAAAGAACCATAGATAACAAATCCAACCTTTTTATTGAAGATATGTTGTTGGTTGATGGCTTAAAGCATAATCTTTTGAGCATTAGTCTAATGCTTCCATTATTGAAAAACCATACAAAAACACATCTATGATTACACTAAAACAAAATAACGTATACACTATTGACATTAATGATCTTTGCAATGACATACGTTTTTCGGTCTTGAATGACGATGCTTGGCTTTGGCATAGGAGATTAGGTCATGCTAGTATGAAATTAATCTCTCAAATTTTATCTAAAGAACTTGTGAAAGGAATTCCTCACATTAAGTTTGTTAAAGACAATGTGTGTGATGCATATCAACTAGGAAAATAAATAAAAGATAGTTTCAAACCAAAGAATCAAATAAGCACCTCTAGATTATTACAATTGATCCATATGGACTTGTTTGAACTAATTGCTACATCAAGCCTAGGAGGTAGCAAATATGCTTTTATTATTGTTGATGATTATTGTAGATATACTTGGACTTACTTCTTAGCACACAAAAACGATTGCTTTAGGTATTTCTCTAAGTTTTGTAAAATTATTCAAAATGAAAAGGGCTTTATGATTTCATCAATTCGAAGTGGTCACGATGGTGAATTTTAAAACCGTGATTTTCAAGAATTTTATAAATCTAATGGATACAACCATAACTTCTCTACTCCAAGAAATCCTCAATAAAATGGAGTAGTAGAACGAAAAAATAGAAACTTACAAAAAATGACAAGAACCATGTTGAATGAACATAGCCTACCTAAATATTTTTGGGCCGAAGCCATAAACACGACATGCTATGTCATGAATAGAGTTCTAGTAAGACCCTTACTCACCAAAACTCCTTATAAGTTATGAAACAACAAAAAACCTAATGTTTCATATTTTAAAGTTTTTGGGTGTAAGTGTTTTATCTTGAATGAAAAAGATGCCTTAGGAAAATTTGATGCTAAATCTGATGAAGGAATTTTTATTGGCTATTCTTCTATTTCTAAAATATTTTATATCTTTAATAAAAGAACCTTAATTATAGAAGAATCTATTCATGTTATTTTTAATGAAGTTTTCGAAGTTAAGAAAAATGATTTTGATGATAATGTTAATTTTGATGCATTTAATTTAAATGAAACCCATTCTCCATCTAGCAACTTGGATGCATCTACTTCCAAAATATCATTTCCTAAGGATTGAAAGTACTCATCCTAAGTAGCTAATCATAGGAGACACATCTAAAGGGGTTCAAACTCGTTCCTCTCTTAAGAATTTTTGTGCAAACGTCGCTTTTCTCTCCCAAATTGAACCTAAATGCATTGACGAAACCTTGAAAGATGATTCATGGGTCATCTTTAGAAACAAACAAGATGAATCTGGTATCATGGTTAGAAACGAGGATAGATTAGTGGCCAAAGGTTTCAACCAAGAAGAAGATATCGATTACAAAGAAACCTTCACTCCTGTGGCTCGATTAGAAGCCATAAGGATGCTCCTTGCCTATGCTAGTAGCAATAATTTTAAATTATTTCAAATGGATATTAAAAGTGCTTTTCTTAATGACTTTATCTCTAAAGAAGTTTATGTTGAACAACCACTTGGATTTGAGAATGATAATTTTCCTAATCATGTGTTTGAATTGACTAAAGCTCTCTATGGATTGAAACAAGCCCCAAGGGCTTGGTATGAAAGACTTAGCTCATTTCTAATTTATAATAATTTCTCTAAAGGCAAGGTTGATACTACATTGTTTATTAAAAATTTTAAAAATAATTTTCTTATTGTTCAAATTTATATTGATGACATTATTTTTGGTTCTACAAATAAATCCTTATGTGAATCATTTGCGAAAAGCATAAGTCTAGAATTTGAAATGAGCCTAGTGGGGGAACTAATATTCTTTTAGGTTTACAAATTAAACAACTTAGTACTAGTATTTTTCTTAATCAAATAAAATATGCTTTAGACTTACTAAAAAGATTTAATATGGATAGTTCAAAGGCTATCAACACTCCTATGAGTACCTTCACTAAGTTAGATATTGACGAAAGTGGAGAAAGCTTTGATAAAAAAGCTTATAGGGGTATGATAGGTAGTTTGCTTTACCTCACCGCAACTAGATCGGACATCATGTTTAGTGTAGGACTTTATGCTAGATTTCAATCTAACCCTAAGCAATCTCATTTTAAAGCTATTAAAAGGATATTTAGATACCTAAAAGGAACTCATAAACTAGGATTATGGTATCCTAAATCTAAGAACTTTGAATTGCTTGGTTATGCTAATGTGGAGTTTGCTGGATGTAGTTTAGATAGAAAAAGCACATCCGGAACGTGTCAATTTTCAGGACACACACTTGTTTCTTGGTCTTCTAAGAAACAAAACTCGGTTGCATTATCTACAACCGAAGCTGAGTACATAGTTGTAGGTGCATGCTGTGCTTAAGTTATATGGATGAAAAACACTTTAAAGGATTATGGAATTGACCTAAAAAACATACATATAAAGTGTGAATACTAGTGCAATATGCTTAGCCAAAAATCCTATTCAACACTCTAGAACTAAACACATTGACATTAGGCATCACTTTATACGAGATTTTATTAATAATCATGATATAATGTTAGAGTTTACTGATACGAAACATCAATTAGCCGATATCTTTACAAAATCCTTAAATGAAGAACAATTTGACTTCATTAGAAGGGAATTAGGGGTGTTAAACTGTCCGAATTCATGAATTTATTAAATTTTTATTTTTGGACTTTCTTGATCACTCACCAGAATCATGATCTTATAGTATGTGCAATGAGCCATATGCATTTTTTCATATGAATTGTTATAATGCTTACGTACAAATTTTATATGGTAAATCATGAAATCACAGTATGCATTTTTTTTTTCGAGTTCTATACAAATGTTTGAGTATGGTATGCATTTTATATGATGAATCATGAACGTATAACCTTCAATACGAATCTTCTCCTCCTATGATGCAAATTTTACATGATGAAGTAAATAAGGTTGTGTGCTTCACAACAATAAAAATCTTGCAAAATTAGAATCGCCTGTGATAGCATCACACACTAGTGTGAGCAGGTGCTTATTGCCTGTAGGCGGTGGCACCGCCTAGTTGGCGGTAGCACTGCCGGTTGTCTCGGTGGCAGGCGGTAGCACTACCCAGCTGGCGGTAGCACCGACAATTGTCTCGGGTGGCAGGCGGTAGCACCGCCTGCAACCTCTACCCTATAAAAAGCAACTTAGGGCCGACGGTAGAACCGACCCCAAGGCCTCCTAAACTCCTTCCTCACACCTCTAAATACCTCTCCACCCCTCGTTCTTCTTGATCCTCCTCTAGAAACTCAAAGAAACCCTCCTCTCCTTCAAATTCAAGGATCAATCTCAACCTTTCAAGAAGATTACTGCAAGGGTAATTCTCAAACCTCTTCTCTCAATTTATTAATAGATCTTGCCTCTTATATGTAGCTCTCTCAGTTTAGTCTTATGGCTTCTAGAAGATCCTCTAGGGACAAAGGAAAGAGGAGATTAGATGAAAATTATGACTCCCTACTTTTCGATTCTAATCAATATGCCCTAAAATTTATATCAATAGAGTTTAGACATATTCATAAGGGTAAATATATTGATTTAGATGAATTAATTGATTTGGAACCTATTTAATGGCTTGCTAATCTAGACATTCTCCCGATCCCTCAAATGAGTGAACCTATCTACCCTAGACTTGTTAGGCTATTTTACAACAATTTACATGTAGATGAAGAAGAAAGGGTATCTACCTATCTATTAGGACATCATATACCCATTACGGATAGATTAATTTGTAATATCATAGGAATTCTAGTAAAAGAAAGAGGGTGTTATTTTAGAGGACACTAGGATGATGAAACAGTTGGGACTACTTACGTTGATGCCTTAGGAACAATTTTTGGCAATCCTAACTTAACGATTCTTCCAAAAAGCTGTGAACATTTACTACCCTTAAGCACCAAAATACTTCATCATATCCTGATAAGTATCATTCTCCCAAAGCAATATCATCATGATGAAATAATCCAAATGGAACTAGGTACCATGTATTGGATTATAAAGGGACATAATAATTGTTTGGTTACCTAATCCAACAAAACATAATTGAAATATCAAAAAAGGACATGGTACTTTCATATGGTGGCTTAATCACAAGAATACTCCATGCCTATGATATTGCCATTCCACCCGACGAAAAAGTTATAAAACTAGACAGATTTAGTATCATAAATAAAAATCTACTTCGACGGATGAGGTGTACATTCAGAAATGGTATATGGGCTAGACTGCCTAGAAGGACTGATCCCCTCTAACCTGAACCAGAACTAGAAACATTAATTTTTAGGGGTAATCTATCTCCTCTAACTGGTCCCTGTGAGGAATCACCTTCAGAAGAGCAAGCACCTCTTTCATGTATCGCCGACATAGGGACTCGGATGGATCGATTTGAACAACGGCAAGATTGACTAGAACAATGCCAAGATCAAATTTTGACTGAGCTACAACAAATTCATCAATAACTCAATACCCTGTTTCGACATTTTGACTGGCCACCACCTGAATAATTAATTATAACTTTTTGCTGACGATAAAGGGGGACAAATGGATGAAATCCCCTTCTTTTATTCTGCTTACTTTGATGTTGTAATCCTATGTTGTTTACCTTGATGTTGTAAACTTAGAAAGGTACTTACTTTGATGATTACAATTCTGTGCTTAGATTTCTATATTATCTCTTCAAATGATTAGTATGATATCATGCTTACCTTGATGCTGAAAATTTTTGTCGATATCATGCTTACCTTTGATGCTGAAAATTTCTGTCGATATCATGCTTACCTTGATGTTGAAAATTTCTATCAATATCATGCTTACTCGAAAATGGATGTCATGTTTTGACATTGTTTCTATCGACGAATATGTAGTATCATCTTTAGATTTGGTATCTTTTCTCAAGGTAAATTATCATGATAATAAGCCTAAATTATCAATTTGATGCTTGAATTCAAAGGTGTTGAATTCAAAAGTATCTTTTCTCAATTATGGCATATAGATAGGGGGAGCTAAGATTAACTCCATAACCAATTAGTTGTCATCATCAAAAAGGGGGAGACTGTTGAATCTCAGATTTTGATGATGAAATCAATTAGTAAATTATTTGATCTAATCCATGTGTTGAGATAAGTATGCAGGATTTACTACGATAGAAGCAAAGCGTAAAGTAGATGATGGGCCGGAGTCGAAGACTCGGACGATATACCGGGAGCTCGCCAAGAATTCATCTTGAGATCACCAGAAGCACATTGGAAGACTTGCCAAAAGCTCGTCGGAAGATCACCGGAAGCACGTCGGAAGACTAGCTGAGAGTTGGTCGGGAATTCACCAGAAGCTTGCTGGAAGACTCGCCGAAAAGTTCGTCGGAAGATCGCCGAGTGAAAAATCGATGAACCATGCTTGCCTTAATCATAGTTAGAACAATAATTAGAATTAATTTGGGAGGTAATTCCATCAACTCTGTTAGGGGCCAACTAGGCTCGGAGTTGGGCTGGTTTGAGCCGGAGTCAAGGCCCAACTAGGATGCTGAATTCCTGGCCGGCGGTGGCACTACTTGAAAAATAGCACCCCAGGTAGTCTGGGTGGTAGCACCACCGGCAGTTATTATTGCTAGCGATGGTATCGCCAGAGCTCGATCTCAGAGCTTTGTTAGGCGCTGGTACCGCCTAGACTGAGGGGTAGTACCGCCCAGTGTCAGATGTCAAGCGGTAGTACCGCCCAATAATGGCAGTGGTACCGTCAGTACCGCGAAAATCCGGGATGAGACACTTTTTGGCTCCATTTTTGAAAGCCATTGGGGCCTATAAATACCCCACCTTTTTTAGTATGAAAAGGCAACCGAAGTGTGATTATAATCTTGAGTTATTGGGGTGTACAAGTGTTGTAAACAAGTGCTAGAGTTCTCCTCCTCCCTTTCTAAGTTTTGAGATCATTCAAGAGACTTGTAAGGGTTCTCTCCTAAACCCGTGAAAAAGGAGAAAGTGTTGTAAAAGGTGGTTCTCTCCAAAGACCTCATCGGAGTAGGAATCCGATAGTGGATGTAGGTCACATTGACCGAACCACTCAAAATCTGGTTTGCATTTCGTTTTGAGCAATTTTCTTTAACTGCAAATAATTTCATAGCAAAGTGCTTCTTCTCGTCATCTTGCTTTCACTACACTTACACTCTCTTACATTTTAAAGTTACTATCTTTCCGAATCGATTTCCTTCGAACGTATGAAATATTTTCTGAAATCGTAAAAGTTTTCCGCTGCACTAATTAACCCCCCCCCCCCTCTTAGTGTTGCTCTTGATCCTAACAGGTACTATAGCCCAGACTAGCGGTACCACCACCCAGACAGTTTCAGAGACTGAGTTTGGGCGGTACCACCGCCTGACACAGTCTCGGAGACTATGCCACAACGGTTTCACTTGTTTGGTCACTGTTTGGACCTTTCTCTTAGCCCAACATAGCCCAAACTTAGCCCAACTGTCCCCTAATTGGGTTGGCCCAATTCTAATCCCTATTATGTACTAACTATAAATTCTATGACATTTACTAAGCTAAACAAGTCCGTAAGTCTTGTTTCTTTCAGCGAGCTTCCGGCGAACTTCCGGCGATCTCTCGGCAATGTTCCAGCAGACTCCCGGTAAGCTCCTGGACTTCATGATGATCTTCTTGGTGAGTTCCAATAAGCTTCTTTGGCAAGCTCCTAGACTTCTCGATCAATTCCGGTAGAACTTTCGACGAACGTCCGGACTTCCGACGAACTCTCGAACTCCCAATGAAATTGCGTTCTTGACTCCGGGACTTCATTTTGCTTTATGCTTGCTATCGTAGTTAATCCTACACATGTAAAACATACTTCGATCTAGACAATTATTACTAAACATGAATCATGTTGTCTGGTATGTCATTGGTCCATCGACGCTTCGTCCGATTCTTCGACGCATCGTCCTCTCTTGCAACCTATTGCCCAATCGGCCAGTTGACCTCTACAACTTCGATATATTTGGCACAATATCTGCTCTTCTTGGCCCAATGTCCGAACTCATGGCCCGAAACCTTCTGTCGATACGTCGACCGATCCTCCAGCTCGACGTCCAATCTTTTGACATATTTTCCTCCGGCCCAACATGATTCTTCCTGCTTTAATTATCTCATCTTTATCGAAGCTTCCTATGTCACTCAAAATGTAGATTAAATCATAAATTCTTATCAATTGGTTTTCATCATCAAAATTCGAGATTTAACAATTAGTTCATTCGGCACTTCGTATGATCCTTCGGTGCATCCTCCTCTCCTTTAGTATATTGCCCAATCGGCATGTTGTCTTCTCGCAACATCCGGTCTTCTTGGTGCAAAGTCCAATTTTCTTGGCCGATGCTCGAATTCATGGCCTAAAGCCTTCTGCCGATACGTTGACCGTTCCTCCGGCCTGACATCCAATCTTCTGACATGTTTGCTCCTGCCCAGCATCTGATTCCTCTTGTTTTAATCAATTTGCCTTTTCTGATCGACGTTATCCCTGCATTACTCAAAAACGCTCATTAGATCACAAACACAACCAATTGATGACGGAGTTTAAACAAACTCTCCCTATCAATATGCCATATTGATAGAATTATTGGATTCAAAAATTCAAGCAACATGTTATCATAAACTTATGCATAACATCATCATACTTATCCCCCTTTGTCATCAACAAAAAGGAGAAGTGCAACTATCAAGTGTTTGAGATATTATAGTTCAAAACATTGCATTATAAATCTCAAGTTTTATCATCATGCAAGCTAGCAAAAATTTTGAGTTTTGCAAGTTATAAATTTTGCTATATGTGCAAGTTTAGCATGTTTTGCTTCTTGAAATAGGTAAGATAGCACTTCTTAGTGATGTTCAAGATAGCAAGTTCTACATCATGCAAGCTAGCAAATTTATATCATTTTAGAGTATGCAAGCTAGCAATTTTACACATATGAAAGTTAGCAAAATTTTACATCTATTGAGATGTGCAAGATAGACTATTTTTGCATCTTCTTAAAATGTGTAACTTAGCAAACATTGCTTCTCCTTTGAGATAAGCAAGCTAGCAAGTTTGGCTCGGTGTTAGTTGGCTCCTCTTTGCTTGGGGACATTCACTCTTGAAGTGTCCTAGATTCTTGCATTCATAGCATATCACTTGTTCTTTCTTGAGTTCAAATTGATTTTTAGTGTCATTTTTAAATTTATTCCTTTTTATGAATTTTTTAAACTTCTTTGTTAAGAGTGCCAGGTCATTATCACAATCCTCATCACTTGAATTTTCTTTCAAGTGGTCTTCTTGTATTCTCAGTGCTATATCCTTCCTGTTCTTTGGAAGGGTGTCCTTAATGTTGAATCTTGGATTTTGATGATAAAATCAATTGATGGGTTAATTGATCTAATCCATATTATTGAGTTAAGTGTGCAGGATTAACTACGATAACCAGAAAACACAAAGCAAGAATACTGGAGTCAAGTTCGATGGACGTTTAAGAGACCGAAGAATCGTCGGAGATGCTGTCGGAACCAACCGAGAAGAAATCGGGAACCTGTCGGAATTTTTGGAAGTTCGCCGAAGAGATCGTCGGAGGTTCGCGGAGATCACTGAGAAGGCTCAACTACTCATTAAAGTCATCACAAGATCGGGAGCTTGATGGGAGTTCGTCGGAAGAAGTTCGTCGGAAAGCTCGCTGGAACAAGACTCGACGTTCACGGTTGAAAACTTGTTTAGGATAATTTTAGTTATGTAGTTCACATATAATTAGGATTAGGATTAAGAGATAATCCTATATCCTGGTTAGGGGTCAACTGGGCCCAAAATTAGACTAGGTTTGGGCTGAAATTAAAGCCCAACCTGTGAACCGAAGGGTCTGGCGGTGCCACCCGCCCAGCACCAGAGAGCCAGGCGGTGGCACCGCCCAGCACCCGAGAGCCAAGCGGTGGCACCACCAGTCCACTATCAACGTCAGACACTGATAGGCGGTGGCACCGCCACTGACAGACGGTGGCACCGCCAGCATCGGGAACCAAAGAGAATTCAAATTTTGGAGCCCAAATTTGAATCCTCTTGAGGCCTATAAATACCCTTCAAATCTCAGCTGAGATTACAACTTTTTGAGAAGCAATTGATTGAGAGAAAGGTCTTAGAAAAGTCTTAGCAAGTATTGTTTTCAATTTGCTAGTGTTCACCTCCTTCTTTCTTGCTGAAAATTTGTAAGAGAGTGAACCGCTTGTAAAAAGTTGTAAGATGGGTATTTGCCCTTCCCTTTCAAGAGATTTGCTAGTGGAAGGTGGGACCCTCATCGAAGAGGGCTTCGCAAGTGGATGTAGGTCATTTGACCGAACCACTTTAAAATCGGCGTGATCTCTGGTTTGCATTTCATTATTGCTATTTACATTACTACAAACCTTCTTACGTGCTTTATTTCCTCATTACCTTTGCTGCACCACTTTACGAATATGCTTTCAAGTTAAGCACTTCCGAGTTCGATTTTTATCGTACGAAAGATTTGTCAAAACCGACGTTTTAATCCACTGCACTAATTCACCCCCCCCCCTCTTAGTGCCGCTCCGATCCTAACAATTGGTATCAGAGCTAGGCTCACTCTCATATTTGGTTTGATACCCAAGAGAGATGGCTTACTCCGGCATACATGAGGGTCATTCCATCACACGTCTACCCATGTTTAATGGGTCGGATTACACTTATTGGAAGACTCATATGAGGATCTTCCTCATTTCCATGGATTTCGAGCTTTGGACTATTGTTGAAAACGAATTTCAAAAATCTTCTCTTCCGATGAGTGAATGGAATGAATCGGAGAAGAAGGTTTTTGCTTTAAACGCAAAGGCTATGAATGCCTTGTTTTGTGCACTAGACAAAAATGAATTTAATCATATTTCAATTTGTGATTCGGCTTTTGATATTTGGAGAACTCTTGAGGTCACTCATGAAGGTACTAGCCGAGTGAAAGAGTCCAAAATCAACATCCTTGTGCACTCTTACGAACTTTTCCGAATGAAACCAAGTAAGTCCATCGGAGACATGTACACCCGGTTCACGGATGTCATCAATGGACTCAAAGCTCTTGGTAAAGATTTTACTAACTTTCAACTAGTAACTAAAATCTTAAGATTGTTGAATCTCGTATTTTGATGATGAAACCACTTGATATGTGTTTATGATTTAAACTGCATTCTGAGCGATGCAGGTCTGCTCGATCAGGTTTAGACAGTTGACGCAGGAGGAATTGACATTGCACCGGAAGAGATCACGTTAGGATATTGGATGGCTGAATGCTTCGAACGTCGGGCATCGGGCCAAGGAGAGCGAAATTACGCCAAGGATATCGGGGTTGCGGAGGTCAACCGCCGATTGGGCAACAAGCCGCAAGAGAGGACGATGCACCGAAGAATCGGATGAAGCGCCAACCAATGACGTGTCGGGCAACAGAATGTCAATTCACGTTGTAATAATTGTCTAGATCGGAGTAGAGTTTTAGCTTGTGTGTGCAGGATTAACTACGATAACGATGAAGACATAAAGCAAAACAAAGTGTCGGAGTCAAGCGCAAAGGATTCGTTGGGAGTTCGAGAGTTCGACGGAAGTCCGAAGGTTCATCGGGAATGTTGTCGGAACTAGCCGAGAATGAGTAGGGAGCTTGCCGAAGGGTTTTTCGGAAGCTCGCCGGAAGGTTCGTTGGAAGTTCGCGGAGCTCACCGAGAAAGATCGAAGCTTGCCAAAGAAGCTCGTTGGAACTCGCCAAGATCAAATCGTGAAGTCTAGGAGCTTGCCGGGAGTCCGCAGAATGGTTTTCGAGAGTTTATCGGAAGACCGTCGGAAGTTCGCCGGAAGCTCACCGGAAGAAGTCTTGACTTACGGACTTTGTAATAGCTTAGAAAATATCTTTAAATTCGTAGTTAGCACGTTAATTAGGGTTAGGATTAGGTGTTAATCCTATAACCCAAGTAGGGGCCAATTGGGCCCGAGTTCGGACTGGTTTGGGCCAAGTTTGGAGCCCAACCAGTGAGCTGATTTGGCCTAGGCGGTGGCACCGCCCAGCACCCGAGAGCTGGGCGGTGACACCTCCTGGGCTGGGCGGTTGCACCGTCCAGCACCCGAGCGCTGGGTGGTGGCACCGCTTGGCTGGGCGGTGGCACCGCCAGCATCGGGAACATAAGAGAATTCAAATTTTTGGAGCCCAAATTTGAATCCTCTTGAGGCCTATAAATACCTCTCAAGTCTCAGCTGAGAATATAACTTTTGTGCAGCAAGTGATTGAGAGAAAAGTCTTAGAAGAGTTTTTGCCTTTCTTGTTTTCAATTTGCTAGAGTTCTCGTTCTTTCTTGCTGAAAATTTGTAAGAGGTTGAACTGCTTGTAAAAGGTTGTAAGAGGGGTATTTGTCCTTCCATTTCAAGAGATTTGCTAGTGGAAGGTGGGAGCCTCATCGAAGAGGGGCCTCGCAAGTGGATGTAGGTCATTTGACCGAACCACTCTAAAATCGACGTAATCTCTGGTTTGCATTTCATTATTTACATTACTGCAAACCTTCTTACATGCTTTAGTTCCTTATTACCTTTGCTGCACAACTTTAAGAATACACTTTCAAGTTTAGCTTTTCAAGTTCTATTCTTATCGTACGAAAGATTTGTCGAAACCGAAGTTTTAATCCGCTGCACTAATTCACCCCCCCCCCCTCTTAGTGCCGCTTCGATCCTAACAATTGGTATCAGAGCCACGGTTTTCTACTTTGGTTTAACACCCAAATAAAAATGGCTCTTTATGGCTTTCAAGAGGGTCACTCTCTCATTCGTCCTCCCTTTTTCAATGGGACGGACTACACTTATTGGAAAACTCGAATGAGAGTTTTCTTACTTTCTTTGGATTTGAATTTATGGCACATAGTCGAAAATGGATTTGAAATGTCTTCTCTTCCAATGAACCATTGGAATGATTTGGAGAAGAAGATGTTTTCTTTAAACGCAAAGGTTATGAATGCCTTATTTTGTGCTTTGGACAAAAATGAGTTCAATCGGATTTCAACGTGCGAAACGGCTTTTGATATTTGGCGAACAGTTGAAATCACGCACGAGGGAACTAGTAGAGTCAAAGACTCGAAAGTTAACATTTTAACATATGATTTCGAGCTTTTTCGAATGAAGCCGAGCGAAACCATTGTTGACATGTACACCCGTTTTACGGATGTCGTCAATGGTTTACAAGCTCTTGGCAAATGTTTCTCAAATTTTGAACTTGTTAGTAAAGTTTTACGATCACTTTCTAAAGCTTGGGAATCAAAAGTAATGGTAATACAAGAAACAAAAGATTTAAATATTTTTCCACTTGAAGAACTTATCGGCTCATTGATGACATATGAAATGGTGCGCAATGCACATGATGAACACAATGAACACTTGAACCACCTTCCAAAGAACAGGAAGGATTCGAAACTCCGGACAAATGAATACCACTTGAGCGATGACTCAAGTGATGAGGACAATGATGAACTTGAACTTCGAACACTAAATCTTAATAAGTTTATTAAACAAAAATCTAAAATAAACAATGAACTTGAACGGAGGAAGAGGCCAAAGAAAAGGAAGGCACCCAAGGATGAATCAAGAACTTCCAAAGGTGAAACGATGAATTGGGCTTTGACGAGCTTCGACTCCAAGGTAAGTAACTCAACTCTCTTGAATTATTTTGAAATTACATAATACTTTTCATGAGTTATTTTTAATTTAATTTAGGATTAATTAAATGAAAATAAAAAATTAGAAATCATGCTTATCGTTCTAGTAATTTTAAAAATAATCATGAAAATTATATGTTTATAATAAACAAAATGATCTTGATTAAAAATGCCTTATAAAATGTGATATCATGCCTAATAAATTTATTTTTTGAAGCTATGCATGATGATGATGAGTTTTGGGTAATTTATAGTTTATTGATTATTGATGATTTCCATAATGATCTTTTATGATTTATGGATTATCGATTTATACCATGATGAAAGTTGCTTTCGAAAATGATGCACGACCTTTGTATGCAAACTAAGCATGAAAAGATTGATTCACCTAAAAAGAAAAATGTATGACTACAACAAATAACAAATGATTTTGGTTGAAAATACTTTATACTCAATGAAACCATCATTAATGAATATGCTTTATGTTTAATAGTTTCTTTGGCTTATATGCTCTATCGTGATAAATATTTTGAAAATAAATGAAATCATGTTTGATTTGAAGTAATGCATAATGATCATGCTTAATAAATTTTGAAATTATGCTTGATGAATCTTGTGATTTATGTATTATTGATTTTTACCATAATGAAAGTGCCTTATTAATCTTTGTTGTAATAAATCTTACACTTTCAGTTTTAAACATTATACATGTTTTTATTTGGTATAAGTGAAATAAAATCATATGAATTGAAACAACTAAAAAGAGGAAAATATTTTTTCCTTGAAAAATTATTTTTCTCTATCCTATTAATCTTGATGTTTATTATGATAAATCTATGTATACCATTTTGAATCTCTTGAAAGTAATGTTGATATTTTGATGATTTAAATTTGAAATGAGTTTTATCAAAATCATGATATTGATTTCTTGGAATAACATGAGATTACCTTTGATGATCATTTTGATTCATGGAATTTTGGATTCATGACTTGGTCTTACATTTGTTTATGAGATGGTTGAAATCTTTGTACGTTTGAATTCTTCCCTTCTCCTTTCAATTTATGCATGTTATATGTTAAAGATTTAAAACCATGTTTTGGTATCATGCATATCTAAGAAATATTGATGTGACAAATTGAATAAGTTGAAAATGAATGATGATTTTTCTCTTGAATATAACTTGTGATATTTTTTTTATATAATTCATCATTTTGATTTCTCGACATTCGATACATGAGATTTTATTATAAATCAAAATTTCTCATTAATCGATCTTCTACGATTTTACTTGATATTCTCTTGAGAGGAGATTTTCTAAATGAATTATGATTTTTCCTTGTGAGTTCTTGGAATTATTACTTGATTTTTCTTTTAAAACAAGGTCTCTTCTTTGTACTCCTATGATTTTTCTTGATATTTTATTTAAAGAAGATATTTACTATATGAATCATGTCTTTTGGTATTCAAATGATTTTATCCTTCATGACATGATTTCTTTGTATTTATGGCTTGCATGGCTTGAAATGTTTTGGTATAATGCATGCAATGATGAAATATTCATAAAGTTAAAATGTGTATGCAATACTTATGATAATGATATACATGATGTATTTATTGTATATGATGTGTATCATGAATGCTTTAAATGATGAATGTTTGGTATCATGATCAACATGTTGATAAATGCTTAAAAAATTTAATGTTTGAGTATCATGTATGATATGCTTATTAATGATGATTGATTTATTTTTCGGTATCGTGCATAAAAAATAAGGTTATTGAAATTGTGTATATTTTAATTTGAATATATAATGATGCACAAATAAGAATGATACTTACCTTTGTCATAATATGAAAATTGATATAAGGGTCTTCCCTTCTTTTTGACAATGACAAAGGGGGAGCAAGAATTTCTAGCGTGGACATCATGAAAAGAGGCAAACTAACTAGCTTGCACAATTCAAGATGAAAGCAAAAATTGCACTTCTCAAAAGAGAAGATGCAAATGTAACATTTGCCAAATTGTTTGCTTGCCTCATGTAAAACATTATCTCTTGCTAGTTTGCCATTTTTGTTAGCTTGTATGTTGCAAAACTTGATCACTTTTTCAAACATTTTGCTAGCTTACACTTTGCAAAGAAATCAAAAATGACACTTCTCGAAGAAAGAGCTTGTTATTTTGAACATCACAAGCTTGCTTATCTTAAGAAACAAATATTACAAAAGTGCTATCTTGCCTATCTCAAGAAGCAAAACTTGCAACTTGCACATTGCAATAGGAAGCAAGAATTATGAGCTTACACAAGAAAGCTATCTTGCATTTGCTTTCGAAATTTTTGCTAGCTTGTATATTGTGAAACTTACATATCGTAAAAATTGCTAGCTTGTAGTCTAAAGAGAAGCAAAAAGTTGCTATCTCAAAAGAAGCAAATGTGCTATCTTGCCTATCTTAAGAGGCAAAAATACTAACTTGCACATCTAGCAAAACTTGACAAATTTGCATATTTCAAGAAGCAAGAGTTGCTTTCTTGAACATCTTAATATTGCTAGCTTGCATGATGTAGAACTTGCTATCTTGAACATTACCAAAAGTGCTATCATATATGCTGTAAAACTTGCATATCTAAAACTTGATAGCTTGAATGTCCTAAGCATGATGCATTACTTGCTAAATTTTCTAGCTTCAAAACTGCATGATGATAAAACTTGATATTATGTTTTTCATGCAATGAGTTGAACTTATATTAAAAACACAAAGAATAGTTGTACTTCTCCTTTTTATTGATGACAAAGGGGGAGAAGTATGTTGATGACATGATATGCATAAGTTTATGCATATGTTCATGATGATGTGTTGCAAGTATTCATGATGAATATTGCAATGACTTGAATTCAGTTTGAATTCAAGGTTCTATCAATATGGCATATTGATAGGGGGAGTTTGTTTAAACTCCCGGAGTTAAGGTTAACTCCGTCATCAAGTGGTTGTCATCATCAAAAAGGGGGAGATTGTTGAATCTTGTATTTTGATGATGAAACCACTTGATATGTGTCTATGATTTAAACTGCATTCTGAGCGATGCAGGTCTACTCGATCAGGTTTAGACAGTTGACGCAGGAGGAATTGACATTGCACCGGAAGAGATCACGTCAGGATATTGGATGGCTGAATGCTTCGAACGTCGAGCATCAGGCCAAGGAGAGCGAAATTGCGCCAAGGATATCGGGGTTGCGGAGGTCAACCGCCGATTGGGCAATAAGCCACAAGAGAGGACGATGCACCGAAGAATCGGACGAAGCGCCAACCAATGATGTGCCGGGCAACAGAATGTCAATTCACGTTGTAATAATTGTCTAGATCGGAGTAGAGTTTTAGCTTGTGTGTGCAGGATTAACTACGATAACGACGAAGACATAAAGCAAAACAAAGTGTCGGAGTCAAGCGCAAAGGATTCGTTGGGAGTTCGAGAGTTCGACGGAAGTCCAAAGGTTCATCGGGAATGTTACCGGAACTAGCCGAGAATGAGTAGGGAGCTTGCCGAAGGGTTTTTCGGAAGCTCGCCGGAAAGTTCGTTGGAAGTTCGCGGAGCTCACCGAGAAAGATCGAAGCTTGCCGAAGAAGCTCGTTGGAACTCGCCAAGATCAAATCGTGAAGTCTAGGAGCTTGCAGGGAGTCCGCAGAATGGTTTTCGAGAGTTTATCGGAAGACCGTCGGAAGTTCGCCGGAAGCTCACCGGAAGAAGTCTTGACTTACGAACTTTGTAATAGCTTAGAAAATATCTTTAAATTCATAGTTAGCACGTTAATTAGGGTTAGGATTAGGTGTTAATCCTATAACCCAAGTAGGGGCCAATTGGGCCCGAGTTCGGACTGGTTTGGGCCAAGTTTGGAGCCCAACCAGTGAGCTGATTTGGCCTAGGCGGTGGCACCGCCTAGGCTAGGCTGTGGCACCGCCCAGCACCCGAGAGCTGGGCGGTGACACCTCCTGGGCTGGACGGTTGCACCGTCCAGCACCCGAGCGCTGGGCGGTGGCACCGCTTGGCTGGGCGGTGGCACCGCCAGCATCGAGAACATAAGAGAATTCAAATTTTTGGAGCCCAAATTTGAATCCTCTTGAGGCCTATAAATACCCCTCAAGTCTCAGCGGAGAATATAACTTTTGTGCAGCAAGTGATTGAGAGAAAAGTCTTAGAAGAGTCTTTGCCTTTCTTGTTTTCAATTTGCTAGAGTTCTCCTCATTCTTTCTTGCTGAAAATTTGTAAGAGGTTGAACTGCTTGTAAAAGGTTGTAAGAGGGGTATTTGTCCTTCCATTTCAAGAGATTTGCTAGTGGAAGGTGGGAGCCTCATCGAAGAGGGGTCTCGCAAGTGGATGTAGGTCATTTGACCGAACCACTCTAAAATCGACGTAATCTCTGGTTTGCATTTCATTATTTACATTACTGCAAACCTTCTTACATGCTTTAGTTCCTTATTACCTTTGCTGCACAACTTTAAGAATACGCTTTTAAGTTTAGCTTTTCAAGTTCCATTCTTATCGTACGAAAGATTTGTCGAAACCGAAGTTTTAATCTGCTGCACTAATTCACCCCCCCCCCCCCCTCTTAGTGCCGCTCCGATCCTAACAAAGATCCCTCCCTAAAAGTTGGAATCCAAAAGTTACGGCCAATTAAGAAGCCAAAGACCTTAAAACATTCCCTCTTGAAGAACTTATTGGGTCTCTAATGTCCTACGAAATGACATGTCAAGCTCATGACGAGCTCGAGAACCCCCTTCCAAAGAACAGGAAGGACATGGCACTCACATCACAAGAAGATCACTTGAAAGGAACATCAAGTGATGAGGACAGTGACAATGACATTACACTTTTGACTCAAAAATTTAAAAAATATTTAAGAAAGAACAAATTTAAAAATAATACAAAAAATAAATTTGAACACAAGAAGGACTAAGTGATTTGCTATGAGTGCAAAAAACCGAGACACTACAAGAATGATTGTCCTCAAGCCAAAAAGAGAACATCAAAGAAGAAGGCGCTCAAGGCAACGTGAGATGATTCAAGCGCGTTTGAAGAAGAGGAGTCCAACACCGAGCAAGTTGCTCATTATGCCCTAATGGTCATCGAAGAAGAGGTAACGGATTTAATTGATGCAGATTTACCTTATCATGAATTATTAAATGCCTTCCATGAGTTATTTGATGAATGTAGGACAATTAGTAGAAAATACAAATTGCTAAAAAAGGAGCATGATAGTCTCACTTGTAATGTCGATAAATTAAAGACTGAATATCATGATAGTTTAGTTCTATGTATAAAATGTCATGATCTAGAAACTCTCCAAAAGGAGAACTTGCTACTTAAGGACACCTTGAAGAAATTCGAGGTTGGTAGCAAGTCTTTGAACATGATCCTTACAAATAAGGGTCACGTTCCTAAAAGAAGTGGAATCGGATTTGTGAGAAGTCCTCACCAAAATCCAACCACCTTCATTAAAGGCCCTATCTTACATGTTCGGCACCAAAGCAATTGCAACTTTTGTTGCAAATATGGACATAAAACTTATAAATGTCCATTCAAGAAAATTAGTCCGAACAAACTAATTTGGGTTCCTAAAGGAACCATGATCAATTCTATGCAATATGATGAACAAGTTAAATCAGTTTTTAAGGCACCCAAAAGAAAATGGGTACCTAAAAATAATCCCTTCTTGTAGAAACATACACCATCACAAGCTAGGAGCAAAAGATGGTATCTAGATAGTGGATGCTCAAGACATATAACTGGAGATCCATCTCATTTCTCTATGCTCACTAGCAAAGAAGAAGGGTACGTCACCTTCAGAGACAACAACCAAGGCAAAATCATTGACAAGGGAACCATAGGTAACAAATTAAAATTTTCTATTGATGATGTCTTACTAGTTGATGGATTGAAACATAATCTCTTGAGTGTTAGTCAATTATGTGATAAAGGTTATATTGTTAGATTTGAATCAAATGTGTGTATTATTGAAAAACCAAACCATAACATAACTATGATTGCATTAAAACAAAATAATGTCTACACCATCAACCTTGATGAACTAAGTAATGAAATGTGCTTCTCCGCTTTAAATGATGATGCTTGGCTTTGGCATAGGAGACTAGGTCATGCAAGCATGAAACTAATATCTAAGATCTCATCTAGAGAATTAGTACGAGGAATTCCAAATATAAAGTTTATTAAGGACAAAGTATGCGATGCATGTCAACTAGGTAAACAAATAAAAACTAGTTTCAAACCAAAAACACAAATTAGCACCACTAGACCATTACAATTGATTCATTTGGACTTATTTGGAACAATTGACACGACAAGTCTAGAAGGAAGCAAATATGCGTTTGTAACTGTGGATGACTATACTAGATACATTTGGACCTATTTCTTAGCTCACAAAAGTGATTGTTTCAAGTGTTTCTCTAAATTTTGTAAACTCACTCAAAACGAAAAAGGTTTCATGATTTCATCAATTCGGAGTAATCACGGTGGCGAATTTCAAAACCGTGACTTTCAAAATTTTTGTGAAGTTAATGGATACAATCACAACTTCTCCACTCTGAGGAATCTCCAACAAAATGGAGTAGTTGAAAGAAAAAATAGAAACCTACAAGAAATGACAAGAATGATGTTAAATGAACATAGTTTACCTAAGTATTTTTGGCCCGAAGCCATAAATACGGCTTGCTACATCATGAATAGAGTCCTAATAAGACCATCCCTATCAAAAACTCCCTATGAATTATGGAATAACAAAAAACCAAATATTTCCTATTTTAAAGTTTTCGGTTGTAAATGCTTTATTTTGAATGAAAGGGATGCCTTAGGAAAGTTTGATGCTAAATCCGATGAAGGCATCTTTCTTGGTTACTCTTCCGTTTATAAAGCTTTTCGGATTTTTAACAAAAGAACCTTAGTGATAGAAGAGTCTATTCGTGTAGTTTTTAATGAAATTTCTAATTTAAAGAAAAATAATTTTGATGATGATCTTGGTTTTGATAATTTGAATTTAAATGAACCCCCTCCTCAAAATAGCAACTTGGATGCACCTTCTTCCGAAATTTCCTTACCCAAGGAATGGAAGTATATAGATGCTCATCCAAAGGAGCTAATTATAGGAGATACATCAAAAGGGGTTCAAACTCGTTCCTCTTTCAAGAATTTTTGTGCTAACACCGCCTTCCTCTCTCAAATCGAACCTAAATGCATTGACGAGGCCTTAAAAGATGATTTTTGGGTTCTTGCAATGCAAGATGAATTAAATCAATTTGAGAGGAATAAGGTATGGAAGCTTGTTCCTAGACCTAGTGACCATTTAGTCATTGGTACTAAATGGGTCTTTAGAAACAAGCAAGACGAAAATGGTATCATGGTTAGAAGCAAGGCTAGATTAGTGGCCAAAGGTTTCAACCAAGAAGACGGTATCGATTACGAAGAAACCTTCGCTCCCGTGGCTCGATTAGAAGCTATAAGGATGCTCCTTGCCTATGCTAGTAGTAATAATTTTAAACTATTTCAAATGGATGTCAAAAGTGCTTTCTTAAATGGTTTTATTTCTGAAGAAGTATATGTCGAACAACCTCCCGGATTTGAAAATTCTCTTCTTCCTAATCATGTATTCAAATTGACAAAGGCTCTCTATGGCTTGAAACAAGCTCCTAGAGCTTGGTATGAAAGGCTTAGTTCCTTTCTTATTTTAAATAATTTTACCAAAGGCAAGGTTGATAAATAATTTTCCAAATGTACAAATTTATGTTGACGATATTATTTTTGGCTCTTCGGATGAATCACTATATGAATCATTTGCCAAATGTATGAGTCATGAATTTGAAATGAGTTTAATGGGTGAATTAACTTTCTTTTTGGGATTACAAATCAAATAATTTAGTGATGGTATATTTCTTAACCAATCTAAATATACATTAGAATTGTTAAAATGATTTAGCATGGATAATTCAAAAGCAACAAACACCCCTATGAGTACTTCGACTAAGTTAGATATGGATGAAAATAGTAAAAATTTTGATCAAAAAATATATAGGGGAATGATAGGTAGTCTACTCTACCTCACCGCGATTAGACCAGATATTATGTTTAGTGTAGGACTTTACGCTAGGTTTCAATCTAATCCTAAATTATCTCATCTTAAGAGTGTTAAAAGAATATTTAGGTATCTTAAAGGAACTCCAAATTTAGGATTATGGTATCCAAAATCTGAAAATTTTGATTTAATAGCTTATGCAGATGCCAATTTTGGCGGATGCAAGATAGATAGAAAAAGTACATCCGGAACATGCCAATTTTTAGGACATGCACTTGTTTCTTGGACTTCCAAGAAACAAAATTCAATTGCACTATCTACGGTGGAAGCCGAATACATTGCTGCAAGTGCATGCTGTGCACAAGTTGTTTGGATGAAAAATATATTAGAAGACTATAAAATTCACTTCAAAAGCGTTCCCATAAAATGTGATAATACTAGTGCCATATGTCTTACCAAAAATCCAATTCAGCACTCTAGAACTAAGCATATCGATATTAGGCATCATTTCATACGCGATCATGTCCTTAACAATAATGTTGTTTTAGAATTTATTGACACAAAGCATCAATTGGCAGATATTTTTACAAAAGCCTTAAATGAAGACCAATTTGAATTCATTAGAAGGGAACTAGGCATGTTAAATTGTCCCTGAAAATAAGCTTGTTTGAATATATTTTCCGAAAAATGTCTCATCCTTTTCCGTTCTTCTATGGATTTGAGTTCATCATTCTCCTTCGATTCAAAATGACATATTAAAGGACAACTCATTATCTTTAACCTATCTTGAGTCAAACACCTTTGAAAAACAAAAGGGGAAGAAAATTTTTTTTTTCTTCTTCTTCCGCAGCACGCTAGCGGTGGCACCGCCAGAACCGACGGTAGCACCGCCTGAGCGCTCGGGCGCCAAGCGGTGGCACCGCTCGGTTTGGCGGTGGCACCGCCCGAGACACCCTATAAATTCCAAATTGTTAGGGCCGGCGGTGACACCACCCCCAACCCATGCAGACCTCCCTCAAACTCTCCCAAAAACTTCCTAACTCTCATTCTAACCTCTAGAAGTCTTGCAAAGGGATTCTTATTGGTCCAAGCTCTCCATCCTCCAAGAAACACTCCATAAGGTAAAATCTTTCCTTCCCCTTCTTGTTTTACCTACTCATTACAATTTCACATATTTTTTTCTATCATCTTGTCTAGACAATGGCCCCTAAGAGATCAAAAGAGAAAAGGATTGAAGGAGATTCATATGACGACAATCTTTTTAGATCCAAAGAAGATGCTCTTAGGTTTCCAAAATTTGAAACAAGATGTATCCATAAGGGTAAACACGTTGATCTCGATGAACTAGGAGACTTAGAACCCATTAGGTGGTTTGCTCATCTAGAGGCTCTACCTCTCCTACAAATAGATGAACCAATTTATCCTAGGTTAGTTAGGCTCTTTTATGCAAACCTATGGGTAGATGACGATAGCCTAAGTACTTACCTTTTAGGAATACAAATTAGGATTTCTGATAATACTATTTGTGAACTAATTGGAATCACTGAAAAAGATAGGGCTGCTATTTTAAAGGTAAATGGGATGTTAATATAATAGGAGCAACTTACACCGAAGCTGTCGGAACTATTTTTGCAAACTCGGACCTCGGAATAATACCCAAGAGTTGCGAACACTTACTACCTTTTAATTATAAGATTCTTCATCATATCATAACAAGCATATTATTTCCTAAGCAATATCATCTTGATGAAATGAGTCTAATAGAGATAAGCACCATGTATTGGATTATGACCGGTCAACATAACTGTTTTGGATACTCAATATGGCAACACATGCAGGATATTATAGCTAAAGATACTATGTTGCCATATGGGGGGTTAATCACTAGATTTCTTCTTGCCTATGACATTTGCATCCCACCCGATGAAGAAACGATTCAAAGTGATAGATATAACATCATTAATAAAAATCTACTAAAGAGACTTAGGTGCACATTTAATAATGGAATATGGGTGAGGTAATCTAGAAGGACTGATCCTATTCCTCCACCAGTAGAACAACCAGAAATACCAATTTTTAGGGGAAATGAATCTCCTCCTCCTAGTCCCTTTGGCACACCACCTTCAGCTCCTATTTCATCCTCTGAAGGACTCATTATGGAAGAACTGTCTCAGATCAAATTCCAACAAGAACAACTCAAATCGTAGTAAGAACAAATTCAACTCCAGCAAATTGAAATCTTGAAGGAACTACGACAAATGAATCAAAAAATAGATGTTATATATCAGCACCGTGGAATACCTCCTAAGGATTAATTGATGTATCTTTTTATTCTATTCTGTTTACTCTTAATATCAAGTTCGAAGCCTGTCATCTTTTGAACGAAAACTGAACCTTCTTCTTAGATGTATTTTTAAAAAAATTCTGGATGAATGCTAATTTTGTTTTTCTCTATTGATTTGATGATCACAAATTGTGTGTTTCAAAGTCTCATCTCCTTTTTGTTGATGACAAAGGGGGAGAAAAGTGATGACTTGTACCATTTTGATAGCATGACTTATATGTGATATGAATGTCTTATATGACTTGTACCATTTTGATAGCATGACTTATAAGTGATATGAATATCTTATATGCCTTGCAAAATCTTTGAGAATATCGCAAGATTGATTGGTCATATTGAAAGCATGCCTTACATCTATATCATGAAATTCATGTTGAAAATCTTTATCTCCTGTCATAGTGAAAATCGTCCCTTATCACTTGACTTGAAAATGATTTTCATCAAAGTTTCATATTTACTATTGCTTAATGAGAATAACGATAAGTTCTACGGTTAGAACTTATCGGTTTATACTTGAATTCAATGGGATGGAATTCAAGTGTTTTTATCTTCTCATAATATGGCATATAAATAGGGGGAGTTACGTTTAACTCCGTCATCAATTGATTGTCATCATCAAAAAGGGGGAGATTGTTGAATCTCGGATTTTGATGATAAAATCAATTGATGGGTTAATTGATCTAATCCATATTATTGAGTTAAGTGTGCAGGATTAACTACGATAACCAGAAAACACAATGCAAGAATACCGGAGTCAAGTTCGATGAACGTTTAAGAGACCGAAGAATCGTCGAAGATGTTGCCAGAACCAACCAAGAAGAAATCGGGAACCTGTCGGAATTTTCGAAAGCTCGCCAAAGAGATCGTCGGAGGTTCGCGGAGATCACCGACAAGGCTCGACTACACGTTAAAGTCATCACAAGATCGGGAGCTTGATGGGAGTTCGTCGGAAAGCTCGTCGGAACAAGACTCGACGTTCGCGGTTGAAAACTTGCTTAGGATGTTTTTAGTTATGTAGTTCACATGTAATTAGGATTAGGATTAAGAGATAATCCTATATCCTGGTTAGGGGTCAATTGGGCCCAAAATTAGACTTGGTTTGGGCTGAAATTAAAGCCCAACCTGCGAACCGAAGGGTCTGGCGGTGGCACCGCCAAACTGGGCGGTGGCACCGCCCAGCACCCGAGAGCTAGGCGGTGGCACCGCTTGGCTGGGCGGTGGCATCGCCAGTCCACTGTCTATGTCAGACACTGACAGGCGGTGGCACCGCCACTAACAGGCGGTGGCACCGCCAGCATTGGGAACCAAAGAGAATTCAAATTTTGGAGCCCAAATTTGAATCCTCTTGAGGTCTATAAATACCCCTCAAATCTCAGCTGAGATTACAACTTTTTTAGAAGCAATTGATTGAGAGAAAGGTCTTAGAAAAGTCTTAGCAAGTCTTGTTTTCAATTTGCTAGTGTTCACCTCCTTCTTTCTTACTGAAAATCTTAAGAGAGTGAACCGCTTGTAAAAAGTTGTAAGAGGGGTATTTGCCCTTTCCTTTCAAGAGATTTGCTAATGGAAGGTGGGACCCTCATCGAAGAGGGCCTCGCAAGTGGATGTAGGTCATTTGACCGAACCACTTTAAAATCGGCATGATCTCTGGTTTGCATTTCATTATTACTATTTACATTACTGCAAACCTTCTTACGTGCTTTATTTCATCATTACCTTTGCTGCACCACTTTACGAATACGCTTTCAAGTTAAGCACTTCCGAGTTCGATTTTTATCGTACGAAAGATTTGTCAAAACTGACGTTTTAATCCGCTGCACTAATTCACCACCCCCCCCCCCCCTCTTAGTGCTGCTCCGATCTAACAGTTAAGCTCTTCATAAGCTTTACAAGTCATCTCATAGGTCATTAGTGACCCAATTAGTTCTTTGAGAGGAAAATTATTTAGATCTTTGGCCTCTTGAATGGTCGTTACTTTAGGGTCCCAACTCTTCAGAAGGGATCTTAAAATTTTATTAATAAGTCCAAAATCTAAGAAACTTTTACCAAGTCCTTTTAGACTATTGACGACATCCGTAAATCAGGTGTACATGTCTCCAATGGTTTCACTCAGTTTCATTCGAAAGAACTCATAAGTATGCACTAAAAGATTAATTTTTGACTCCTTCACTCTATAAGTGCCTTCACGAGTCACTTCGAGTGTGTGCCAAATATCAAAAGCCAATTCACAAATAGATACATGATTGAACTTGTTTTTATCTAAGGCACAAAACAAGGCATTCTCCAACTCATTCCAATCTATCATGGACAAACTTCTAAATAGGATATTTGATGTAATGCTTATATATGTCCATGTCTTTTGGTATGTTCATGCATTTCACAGCATGTAGAGAGACGACCGAAGGCTTGATAGTCCCATTTTAGTTGGGTTTGGTGGCCGCTTTAAGCTTGTAAATAAAGGTTGTGTCATGTGAACACTTGTGAGAGATTTTCGATATGTAGTGGATCATTTTGACCCTTTGTTGTGCAACTGTTCAAAGCTTGTAAAGTCTGTTTGTAATTTGCATAGTCTATAAAGTGTTTTCAAAAATGTTTGCTTGTGGATCCCGAATGAGACATTTTCTCTAACCCATTTTATCTTTTGTGGGTCCTAAGGGACCATGGGAGGCTTCAAGGAGGCTGACCTTTACGGACGAACACGCAAGGGTGCCACACGACTTAGGCAAAACTAGCTAAGTCCATGACAGATGGTATCAGAGTGGGATAAGCACTCATAGAAACACTTGGCATGCAAACGTGGGGTACCTAGCGGGGCTGCGTTGAGAGCAGTCACCACACGCGCGACCATTTGGGTGAAAACGAGCATAGAGATGTAGGAAAAATGAGTCGCTCGGAGGAGCGGGCATCTGAGATTAGCATTCAGATGAATGACCAACCCTTCATGCAAGAGGCACCATGAAAATAAGCAAGCTTGGAAGAATGTGGAGTGCATAAAGTTTGGGATGGCTGAGTTTGAGCTACGGCTCAACGTTGACAACTATACTTGATGGTGCTCAAGGCAAGTGAGGCGCTTGGTAAAGGATGAGACTATGCAAGGTGGAATTAGTTGCTTAGCGACCGAAAGAGTTGTGCAAAGCTCACAGAGGTGAGAGGAATTGCTAACTCGAAGAATTCGGTACTCATGCATGGGCTTGTATGCGGACGATTGAATGTTTGCGGACATCCCCAAGCGACCGAAACTCAACGCCATAGAGCATTGAAACTTTCTCTTGCAGCACTTGCAGCACTTGTAGCTATGTATTCGGCTTCCGCCGTAGATAGTGCAACCGAATTTTGTTTCTTGGAAGTCCAAGAAACAAGTGCCTAAAAATTAGCATGTTCCGAATGTGCTTTTTCTATATATCTTGCATCCGCCAAAATCGACATCTGCATAAGCTATTAAATTGAATTTATCAGATTTTGGATACCATAATCCTAAATTGGGAGTTCCTTTAAGATATCTAAAAATTCTTTTAACACTTTTAAGATGAGACAATTTAGGATTAGATTGAAACCTAGTGCAAAGTCCTACACTAAACATGATATCCGGTCTAGTCGTGGTGAGGTAAAGGAAACTTCCTATCATTCCCTTATACATTTTTTTATCAAAGTTTTCACTATTTTCATCCATATCTAACTTAGTGGAAGTACTCATAGGAGTGTTTATCACTTTTAAACCATCTATGTTAAATTGTTTTAACAATTCTAATATATATTTAGATTGATTAAAAAATATACCATTACTAAGTTGTTTAATTTGCAATCCTAAAAAGAAGGTTAGTTCTCTCATTAGGCTCATTTCAAATTCATGACTCATACATTTGACAAATGATTCACATAGTGATTCATCTGAAGAACCAAAAATAATATCGTCAACATAAATTTGAACAATAAGAAAATTATTTTTAAAATGTTTGATAAACAATATAGTATCAACCTTTCCTTTTATAAAATTATTTAAAATAAGAAATGAACTAAGCCTTTCATACCAAGCTCTAGGAGCTTGTTTTAAGCCATAGAGAGCCTTAGTCAATTTAAATACATAATTAGGAAGAAGAGAATTTTCAAATCCGGGAGGTTATTTAACATACACTTCTTCGGAAATAACACCATTCAAGAAAGCACTTTTGACATCCATTTGAAATAGTTTAAAATCATTACTACTAGCATAGGCAAGGAACATCCTAATGGCTTCTAATCTAGCCACAAGAGCGAAGGTCTCTTCATAGTCGATACCTTCTTCTTGGTTAAAACATTTGGCCACTAGTCTAGCCTTGTTTCTAACCACGATACCACATTCATCTTGCTTGTTTCTAAAGACCCATTTAGTATGAATGACTAAATGGTCACTAGGTCTAGGAACAAGCTTCCATACCACATTCCTCTCAAATTGGTTCAATTCCTCTTGCATTGCAATAACCCATGAATCATCTTTCAAGGCTTCGTCAATGCATTTAGGTTCAATTTGAGAAAGGAAGACGGCGTTAGCACAAAAATTCTTGAAGGAAGAACGAGTTTGAACCCCTTTTGATGTATCTCCTATAATTAGCTCCTTTGGATGAGCATCTACATACTTCTATTCCTTGGGTAAAGAAATTTCGGAAGAAGATACATCTAAGTTGCTATTTTGAGGAGGGGGTTCATTTAAATTCAAATTATCAAAATTAAGATCATCATCAAAATCATTTTTCTTTAACTCAAAATTTTCATTAAAAACTACATGAATAGACTCTTCTATAACTAAGGTTCTTTTGTTAAAAACATGAAAAGCCTTAGAAATGGAAGAGTAACCAAGAAATATGTCTTCATCGGATTTAGCATCAAATTTTCCTAAGGCATCCTTTTCATTCAAAATAAAGCATTTGCAACTAAAAACTTTAAAATAAGAAACATTTGAATTTTTGTTGTTCCATAATTCATAGGGAGTTTTTGATAGAGATGGTCTTATTAGAACCCTATTCATGACATAGCAAGTCGTATTAACGGCTTCGGCCCAAAAATGCTTAGGTAGACTATGTTCATTTAACATGGTTCTTGTCATTTCTTGTAAATTTTTATTTTTTCTTTTAACTACCCCATTTTGTTGAGGATTTCTCGGAGTGAAAAAGTTATTATTATATCTATTTGATTCACAAAAACTTTAGAAGTCATGGTTTTGAAATTCGCCACCATGATTACTCCAAATTTATGAAATCATGAAGCCTTTTTCGTTTTGAGTAAGTTTACAAAATTTAGAGACACATTTGAAACAATCACTTTTGTGAGCCAAGAAATAGGTCCAAGTGTATCTACTATAGTCATCTACAATTACGAAGGCATATTTGCTTCCTCCTAGACTCGTTGTGTCAATTGGTCTAAATAAGTCCAAATGAATCAATTGTAATGGTCTAGTGGTGCTAATTTGATTTTTTGGTTTGAAACTAGTTTTTATTTGTTTTCCTAGTTGACAAGCATCACACACTTTGTCCTTAACAAACTTCATATTGGGAATCCCTCGTACTAACTCTCTAGATGAAATCTTAGATATTAGTTTCATACTTACATTACCTAATCTCCTATGCCAAAGCCAAGCATCATCATTTAAAATGGAAAAGCACATTTCATTATTAAGTTCATCAAGGTTGATGGTATAGCATTATTTTGTTTTAAGGCAATTATTGATATGTTATTGTTTGGTTTTTCAATAATGCACACATTATATTCAAATCTAACGATGTAACCTTTATTGCATAATTGACTAATGCTTAAGAGATTATGTTTCAATCCATCAACAAGCAACACATCATCAATTGAAAATTTTGATTTATTACCTATGGTTCCCTTATGATTTTACCTTTGTTGTTGTCTCCGAAGGTGACATACCCTTCTTCTTTGCTAGTGAGCATAGAGAAATGAGATGGATCTCCGGTCATGTGCCTTGTATTGAGAAATCTTGGGGGCGACATCAGATATGCGTAGCGGAAGAACAGAAAAACAAAATCCCCGATTCCCAAAGAGATATTCGTCGTCGTGCGAAGATTTGTGCGCAAAATCCGCGAAACTTAAAACTGCATATAGAGTAGATTGTGTTACCTAGGGAGATCATATATCCCTGTTTCCTTGCAGATCCTTAGGAGAGGGTGAAGGAGGTCAAGCGTCCTCCTCTCTAGCGGTGATCCACACAGCAGGGTTGCAACGACGCTCCTCAAAACTCCAGGCCTGCTCTGAGATGGAGAGGGAGAGGAGAATAGGAAAGGCAAGCAAAGACTCTAGCCTATGAGGCTCTGAATCCCTCATATTTATAGAGGTCCCCTATCAAACCCTAATGGGTCCTCCCCTAGTAGGTATTGGATCTGCATCCAATAAGACAAAGGCTCCGACGGATATCTCATATCCGAACCTCTACTCATCGCAATGCCTACCATATGTGTGTGACCCTCTAGGCCCAATATCGAGCTGGCCATGAGTCATACCTGTCAGAACTCCTTCTAACTCAATGAATTATTATCTCTGTAATAATTCACTCGACTCATCGACTACGGACGTACTAGGCCACTACACCGTAGTCCCCAGACGATACAGGGGAATCCAATCCATTGGACCTGTCTGTCCTCAGTTACCGTGTACCTATAGTCCCTCATCCATCTAATATCCCACAGACCATATATCGAGCATGGTGCTGTTAGACCCATACGGTTTCTACTCGAGTCTCGCTCTAATCGGATTCTCCCGGAGAACTCTTTCTCTCTCAACCCGAATGACCCTGGCTAGGGATTTGTCTGAGCAAGAACACATGGGATATTCCTCTGATGACACCGAGAGTGGATGATCCTCTATCGACACTCAATAGCCCTCGTAAGGTCGACTACCACTCCCAATGACCAGTTGTACTAGATCTGGGACAGCTAAACCTATAAGTCTGGTATCAAAGAGTGGAGCACTCATACAGGACATCCTTGGTGTCTCAAGTCTAAGGACCAGATATACCACTAGGACTACAGAATCGCTGTTTGACAATAAGGCATCATCAATCATCCAGCATTCCATAAGCGGATCAATCAGTGAACTCATTCTCTAATGAGCACCTGTACTATATCCCTAGTGTCCCTACACGAGCAGCTATGAGACCAACTGCATCCATTATATGGACGGGTATACAGCACACCTGTCTGTCCGGTTATCACGATGTCCCTCTCGAGTAACCTATGACCGGGATTATTTAGGATATGTGTTTAAAGGTGAATCGATCTCATTATCGTGATCTCATCACGATCCGATTCCCATTGCACAAATCCAAGGACATCACAATATATATATATATATATGCATTTATGCAATAGTTATAGAGTGATATACGTCAAAATATAATAAGTAAAAAGATTCTGTATCAAGTCACACGTGTCATCACTCACGTGATTGGCTTGCTAGGCACCTATAACTAGCAATCTCCCACTTGACCTAAAGCCAATCACCTATGTGTCTGATCCCCATCAGACCCCTGTGACACTCAAAGATAATCTAAGACAACGGCTTTGTCAGTGGATCTGCAATGTTATCTTCGGATTGAACTCTTTCCACTGCTACATCTCCTCGGGTTACGATCTCTCTGATAAGGTGGAACCTCCTCAGAATACTTATGATGAGACTCGAGTTCCCTTATTTGAGTAATCGCCCCATAGTTGTCGCAATATAAGGAAGTCGACTTCTCGCTATCCGGAACGACTCTTATGAACATTTTCAACCAGACTCCCTCCTTTGCTACATCTGATGCAGCAATATATTCTGCCTCTATGGTCAAGTCAGCAGTGGTATCTTGCTTGGAACTCTTCCAGCACACTGCTCCTACATTCAAGGTGTACACATACCCTGAATTCGACTTACTATCATCGACATTAGACTGAAAACTTGAGTTAGTATAGCCTTCAACCTTAAGGCTATTACCTCCATACTAAAAGATCCTTAGTCCTTCTCAAGTACTTAAGGATACACTTTACTGCTTTCCAATGCTCCAAGCCTAGATCCGCCTGATACCTGCTCGTGACACTCAGAGCATGCGTTATATCAGGCCTAGTACATAGCATGGCATACATGATAGACCCTATTGCTGAGGCATAAGGTATCATATTCATTTTCGCCCTTTCTTCTAGAGTCTTTGGGGACATACTCGTAGAAAGCGATATCCCATGTCTCATCGGTTTAAGACCTCTCTTGGAATTTTCCATGCCAAACCTTTTGACAATGGTTTCTATGTACTTGGACTGGGACAAGCCAAGCATCCTCTTAGATCTATCTCTATAGATTCTAATCCCCAAGGTATAGGATGCTTCCCCTAAGTCCTTCATGGAGAAATGTCTAGATAACCAAGTCTTTACTGTGGATAGCATTCCTACGTCATTCCCAATGATAAGGATGTCATCCACATATAACACCAAAAAGGTAATAGCACTCCCACTTACCTTCCTGTACACATAAGGCTAATCTTCGTTCTTAACGAAGTCATAAGATCTGATTGCCTCATAAAATCTTATGTTCCAACTTTAGGAAGCTTGCTTTAGTCCATAAATGGATCTAAGCAACCTACACACATTATCTGGGCAGTTCTTGGACACGAATCCCTTAGGTTGCATCATATACACCTCCTCCTCGAGGTTTCCATTGAGGAATGCGGTTTTCACATCTATCTGCCAGATCTCATAATTATAGTGTGCTGCAATAGCCAATAGAATTCTGATGGATTTTAGCATTGCTACGGGTGAGAAGGTTTCGTCGTAGTCAACACCTTGCCTTTGACGATACCCCTTAGCCACTAGCCTTGCTTTATAGGTCTCTACCTTTCCATCTACTCCGATCTTTTTCTTAAAGATCCACTTGCAACCGATGGGTACAATACCTTCGGGCGCATCAACTAGGTTCCAAACCTTATTGGAGTACATAGAATCCATCTCAGAATTCATGGCTTCTTGCCACTTCCCGGAGTCTATACTCATAATAGCCTCCTCGTAGGTCTGAGGATCAATATCCTCAACATCCTCTCCTCTAATATGTCCCACATATCTCTCAAGAGGATGGGATACTCTATCAGACCTACGTAAAGTTGAAACTTGTGTATTAGGTACCTGAACAGACTCGGGCTGTAGAGTGGTGCTTGAGCTTGGTTCTCCAACCTCGCTCAACTCTATCATTCTCCCACTGTCTCTGCCAAGAATGTGTTCCTTCTCAAGGAATACTGCTCTCTTAGCTACAAAGACCTTTTGGTCCTCGAGATGATAGAAATAATACCCACAAGTTTCCTTGGGGTATCCCACAAATTTGCATCGCTCTGTCCTTGATTCTAACTTATCGGGGTTGTATCTTTTAACATGGGCAGGGCAGCCCCAAATCTTAACAATCTTAAGATCATGCTTCTTCCCTTTCCATATCTCATATGGTGTAGACACTACCGACTTAGTTAGAACTCTGTTCAGAAGGTAAGTTGCGATTTCTAGGGCATATCCCTATAATGAGATGGGTAGGTCAGCGAAACTCATCATGGACCGTACCATATCTAATAATGTACGATTTCTCCTTTCAGAGACACCATTGAGTTGAGGTGTATAAGGAGGTGTCCATTGGGATAATATCTCATGGTCCTTGAGGAATTGAGTAAACTCTGTACTTAAGTACTCACCTCCTCGATCTGATCGAAGAGTTTTGATACTCTTTCCAGTCTGGTTCTCCATCTCATTCTTATACTCTCTGAATTTCTCAAAGGCCTCGGACTTGTACTTCATTAAGTACACATATCCATACCTTGAGAAATCATCAGTGAATGTAATGAAGTAGGAGTAACCTCCAATGGCATGAGTTGACATGGGTCCACATACATCACTATGTATGAGTTCCAACAACTCAGTGGCTCTCTCTCCAGTTCCACTAAATGGAGAGTTAGTCAGATTTCCACGAATACAAGGTTCACAAGTTGTATATGACACATAGTCGAATGGATCTAGATATCCATCATTTAGCAACTTTTGAATCATTCCCTCATGGATATGACCTAGCCTATAATGCCATAGGTATGCACTGTTCATCTCATCTCGTTTCCTCTTAAACACTTACATTCATGATATGTGGAGTAGTATCTTGCATAAACAAACCTTTATGCAATATTCCTCTCACCAATCTCCCCTCGGCTTTGCTAGAATTTACAATAAATTGTAGATGTGATAAGCAATACTGGTATCCAATACCAATGCACTATCACAAAAATCTGACAATTGGAGATTGATCATAAATGTACTTGAAGCTTCTCCAAGCTTCTATTTCACCCTCTCTGCAATGCACTATCACACCTCTAGCAGTTTGGACGTAAAAGATCAGTAGTTTATATTGATAATTTTTTTATGAAACCAAAGAGAAATCCATTGTTAGGAAGTGTCAAAGCTATCATAAAAAAATTGTAGAGATTTGGATAGAAAAAATGCAGTAGCAAGATCAAACAAACTGTGCTATGCGGTTGGAATTCTGCAGTGCATCCTTCGTCGTAGAGATAAAAACTTTACGATGAAAAGTTTATGCAGCAATATAGGAACGCAGTAGAAAGATCAAACAAACTATGCTATGCGGTTGGAATTCTGCAGTGCATCTAACAGTTTAGATGTAAAACATAAGTAGTTTATATTGGGAATTTTTTGACGAAACCAAAGGAAAATCTACTGTTATGAAGTGTCAAAGCTGTCATAAAAGTTTCATAGAGATTTGGATAGAAAAAACATAGTAGCAAGATCAAACAAACTGTTCTATGCGGTTGGAATTCTGCAGTTCATCTTTCATCGTAGAAATAAAAACTTTACAATGAAAAGTTTATGCAGCAATATAGAGACAATTTTTTTGGATTTTTTGAATAAAGATAACTAAATCGCAGTAGCAATAAGGTAGGAAACTAGAACCTATTGTAATTCATAGGAGAGATCAAATGATGATCCGCGATGGTGGAGATGATGGCGGAATTCGGCGATGATCTTTTAAGCAATTGTGGGAATTGCTTTCGGCGGCTGTGGAGGGCTGATGGATGGCTGGATTTTTTAATAAGGATAACTAAATAGTAGCAGCAGTAAGGTAGGAAACTAAAACCTAGTGTAATTCATGGTGAGATTAAGGGATGATCTGCGGTGGTGGAGATGACTATGAAATTTGGCAACGATCTTTTAAGCAATTGTGGGAATTGCTTTGGGCGGCTGTGGAGGGCTGATGGATAGTTGTGGAAGGGCAGCGAGACATCAAGAACACTGCTTTGATACCAAGTGATAGAACCCTAGTGGATTCTAAGCTTGGGGTTGATCTCTTTAGGGGATCGGCCTCCTTAGAACTCTATAGGGGTTCCTTCCTCCAAGTTGCTACTCAAAGGCTGCTAAAAAGATTCATCTATTGTATATCAAAAGAAGATGAATACATGACTATTGATAGGGCTTCTAAACCCTAACTCCTAATAGGACTCCTATTCAAGACTCCTACTTCTAACCAACTCCTAATAAAACTCCTACTCGAAGAAGCAACCTCCCAACTAACCCTAACCCTAGCCGGCCTCTTCACCTCTTTAATAGGGGTCGGCTAAGTAGGTTTTACATGAATGCCCCTTTCAATAAAATTCAATTAGGACTCTCCTAGCTAGAGTCCTAACACCAAGCATCCTCTTAGATCTATCTCTATAGATCTGAATCCCCAATATATAGGATGCTTCCCTTAAGTCTTTCATGGAGAAGTGTTTAGATAACCAAGTCTTTATTGTGGATAGCATTCCTTCATCATTCTCAATGATCAGGATGTCATCTACATATAACACTAAGAAGGTGATAGCGCTCCCATCTATCTTCCTGTATACACAAGACTCATCTTCTTAATGAAATCATATGATCTGATTGTCTTATCAAATCTTATGTTCCAACTTTGGGAAGCTTGCTTCAGTCCTTAAATGGACCTAAGCAACCTACACACTTTATTTGGACAATCCTTGGACATGAATCCATCAAGCTATATCATATACACCTCCTCCTCGATGTTGCCAATGTGGAACGCGGTTTTCATGTCAATCTGCTAGATCTCATAATCAGTGTCTTGTAATAGCCAATAGAACTCAGATAGATTTTAGCATGACTACAAGTGAGAAGGTTTCATTATAGTCAACACCTTGCCTTTGACAATACCCCTTAGCCACTAGCCTTGCTTTATAGGTCTCTACCTTTCTATCTACTCCGATCTTCTTCTTGAAGATCCATTTACAACCAATAGGTACAATACTCTCAGGTGCATCAACTAGGTTTCAAACCTTTTTGGAGTACATGAAATCAATCTCAGAATTCATGGCTTCTTATTACTTCCCAGAGTCTATACTCGTAATAGCCTCCTCGTAGGTCTGAGGATCAGTATCCTCAATATCTTCTCCTCTAATATGTCCAACATATCTCTTAGGAGGATGAGATACTATGTCGGACCTACGTAAAGTCGGAACTTGTGTGCTAGGTACCTGAACAGACTCGGGCTATGGAATGATGCTTAAGTTAGGTTCTCCAACCTCACTCAACTTTATCATACTTTCACTAACTCCGCCAAGAATATATTCCTTCTTAAGGAACACTGCTCTCTTGGCTACAAAGACATTTTGATCATTGGGACGATAGAAATAATGCCTATTAGTTTCCTTAAGGTATTCTACGAATATGCATCGTTTCATCCTGGATTCCAATATTTCGGGGTTGTATCTTTTGACGTGGGCAGGGTAACTCCAAATCTTAACAACCTAAAGATCGGGCTTCTTTCCTTTCCATATCTCATATGGAGTAGACACCACCAACTTAGTTGGAATTCTATTCAGAAGGTAAGCTGTAGTCTCTAGTGTGTATCCCCAGAATGAGATAGGGAGGTCGCCGAAACTCATCATGAACCGCACCATGTCTAATAGTGTGTGATTCCTCCTTTCGGATACACTATTGAGCTAGGGTGTATAAGCAGGTGTCCACTGGACAAAATCTCATGATCCTTGAGGAACTAGGTGAACTCTGTACTCAAGTACTCACCTCTTCGATCTGATCGAAGAGTCTTGATACTCTTTCCAGTATGATTCTCTACTTCATTCTTATACTCCCTGAATTTCTCGATGGCCTTAGACTTGTACTTCATCAAGTACAAATGTCCATACCTTAAGAAATCATCAGGAAAAGTAATGAAATAGGAGTAACCACTTACAACATGAGTTGACATGAGACCGCATACATCACTATGTATGAGTTCTAGCAACTCAGTAGCTCTCTCTCCAGTTCCACTAAATGGAGAGTTGGTCATTTTTTCGTGAAGGCAAGGCTCGCAAGTTTTATATGACTCATAGTCGAATGGATCTAAATATTCATCCTCTAGCATCTTTTGAATCCTTCCCTCATGGATGTGACCTAGCTTATAATGCCACAAGTATGCACTGTTCAACTCATCTTATTTCCTCTTGAACGCACTTACATTCATGATATGTGGAGCAATGTCTATTATAAACAAACCATTATGCAAAGATCCTTACACCAACCTCCTGGGCTTTGCCAGAATATACAACAAATTACAGATATGATAAGCATTAATGGTATCCAATACCATGTGTTATCATAAGATTCTAACAAATGGAGATTGATCATGAATATACCAGAAGCTTCTCCAAGCTTATGTTTCGCCCTCTTTACAAGGTACTTTTTATATTTCCTCTTCCCGTGCCTATCTTTGCCATAGTGGAAGCACTAGCCCTTGTCCTTTGTTGGGTATTTCTTAGCAACCTTTGCTTTACCTAATCTGCCCTTGCCCTTCTTAAGGGACTTTTCTGTCTTCCTTTTCTTTCTGGTCTCATCAGCATAGAGAATCAGCTTCTCTTTCTTGATGGTTTTCTTTGCGTCCCTCAATATATTAAGGAGCTTAAGGAGACTTACCTCAAGATTGTTCATATTAAAATTCATTATGAATTAGAAAATAAATTTGGAATGGACTAAAGTACAAAGTCTATACACAAGTCATCCTCTAGGATCATTCATAGACCTGTGAGTTTCTCTATCTACTCAATCATCTTTAGGACATGGTTCTGAACTGGTGTCCCCTTAGTCATCCTGGCACAGAAGAGACACTTGGATATCTCATATCGTTAAGTCATTCCTTATTCCTCAAATAATTTGCTGAGATGTAGGAGAATAGATTTGACATCCATCTTTTCATGTTGTCTCTGTAACTCAAGAGTCATAGAGCCCAACATGTAACATTGCGCAAGAATAGAATCATCTTTATACTTCACGTAGCGAGCGATCTCATCCTCGCTTACCCCTTCCTCGGGCGTAGGAATCACTGTATCGAGGATGTATGTGATTTTCTCCCCCGTAAGAATGATTCTCGGGTTGCAGAGCCAATCGATGTAATTTGGACCAGTGAAGCGTTTAACATCAAGTATGTTACATAAGGGACTTAAATGCAATATATTTCTAAAAAAAAAGATGTAACAAAAATAAATAACATGTATATTTTGTAAAAAAATAAACAATTAAGATAAGGACTTCTATCTTAATATATTCCCATTATTTTCTCGTGAATCACACAATCTCTATAGTATGTGAATCAGAGACCCCAACAGATCTCTAGTGGGAATCGGGATCTAATCGGCGTCTTAACATAATCTTAGAGTGACTTGACCAATTACGCTAAGCCCGTAAAGGTAGGCAACTCTTACCAATCACAACTCCTTGTGATTCCCGTCCTATTTGACCTCTGAACCACCATGGTCTCGAGTGACTCAACCAACCTTGGTATTCGGTTAAGTCATCACCATCGTTACAAGATGAGTCTAATTCGATAATATGTCCTCAAGTGACTCGACCAAGCATACCATATCCTTAGGTCACCGGTGACATCTTTATGTCGTAGGCAAGATAGCGAATCACGAAATATGTCCTCGAGTGACTTGACCAACTCAGCCTACGTCGAAAATCGGTCCCTACCTATAACGATGGAAGGCCACATGGGTCAATCTGATTGTCTTACGTTTACCGACTTAATATTATAAAGAGAGGGGATTTTTTATTTGGTCTCCTAATATGATGTGTCACACACATACATATTTAATATATATCTAAATCGCATGCAAAAAAAAAAAATATATATATATATATATATATATATATATATATGTATACATATATGTATATATATATGTATATATATATATAAATATATATATGTATACATATGTATGCATATATATATATATTATATATGTATACATATGTATGCATATATATATATATTATATATATATATGTATGCACATATATATATATATATATGTATGCATATATGTACATATATATATATATATATATATGTACACATATATATATATATATATATATATATGTATGTATATATACATATATATATACATATGGATATATACATATATATACATATATATATGTATGTATCTATATATATATATGTATGTATCTATATATATATATATATATATATATATATGTATGTATATATATATATATATACATACATATATATATATATATTTATATATATATATATGTATGTATATACATATACATACATATGCATATATATACATATACATACATATGCATATATATACATATATATGTATATACATATATATATGTATATACATATATATATATATATGTATATTATATATATACATATATGTATATACATATATATATACCTAATAGGTGTATAAATAATCACACATTAAATGAGAAATCACACCAGATGATCATGGACCACACCCTAATGTGATCAAACCCGAGCCAGTAGGCCTAATCACTAACATCAAGATCTATGTGTATGGTGGCGCATCTTTATGCCCTATGATCGTCCATCATGTTATCGTTGGTTCCAATCGGCATTTCGACACATCTCCATTCATCGCGATCATCCGTCTCAGCATCGTAGGTCCCGCTATCGCTTCCACACTCTCACTGCGCCTCCTCGTATAATTACAACTTAATCATAGGCACGTAGGTCCGATAATAAACGAGAAACAAAATGGAGGCTTGTATGCCCCAATAAAAATAATCACAAGTACACACATCACATGGTCCATAATCATCCGTCCACATCATATATCACATATATTCATCATCATCACGTATGACTACTAGATAATAATAATAATAATTAATTAAACTTTTTAATTAACTAATATTTTTTGAAATTGGGGACATGTAGGGAATTTTCGAAATTTTGAATGGCATTTTGTTAACTCGGACACTGGACTCAGAATTTTTAAAATTCTAAGGGGCAAAACATACTTTTACCTAAAAAACTTAATCCCCTTCCCTTCTCCCCTGTTGTGTTGCCGCCGTCGCCACCCTACCGGCGGCGGCCACTATAGGGGGTGGTGAATGTCGGCGGCGCTATCACTGCAAGCGGTTCTGCCCGCTGGCGATGCTACCACTGCGGGCGGGCGCCCTTGTGGACACTGCTGGCTTCGCAAGCAACTCTGCCCGTGGGGCAATGCCCGTAAGCGGTTCTGCCCGCGAGGCAACGCCCACAGGCGGTGTTGCCCCTACGGGTGGTTATGCTCGTGGGCGTAGTGCCCGCAAGCGCTGCCCATCCTTGGGGGTAGGTCGTCCCTACGGCTGCCAACCTACAGGTTGTAGTTTGCCGACCGTAGGCGGCCGGCTATTGTAGGTGTAGTTCTTGTGTGTGCGCTGGCGTTGTGCTGCTTGCCTGTGGCCACCGCTGCAATTAAGGGTAGCAACAATTGTTGCCCTTTCTCGATTTTGCATCAACAATTTTGACGACAAAAGCTTCTCCAAAACACAACACACGCAGTTTAAAACCAATCTTTTGCACGAATAACCTGGCTCTGATACCACTTTTATGAAATCTAAGGGCGACATCACATACACAATGAAAGAACAGAAAAGAAAATTTCTAAATTTCTCAAAAGGTGTTCATGATCGTGCGAAGATTGGTGCGTAAAACCAACGATATAAAAACCACGTGTGAGACAGTTGTGTTACTTAGAGAGATCGTATATCCTTGAATCCCTATAGATCTGTAGGAGTGGATGAAGGAGATCAAGCGTCCTCCTCTCTAGCGGTGATCCACATAGTAAGGCAACAACGATGCTCCTCAAATCTCTAGGCCTACTATTTGAGGAGGACAAGGGGAGAGGAGAATAGGAGGTGGCTACCAAGAAGCCCCAGCCTATGGGCCTTTAGTTCCCTCCTATTTCTAGAGGCCCCCAATTAACCCTAATGGATCCTACTCTATTAGGTATTGGATCTCCATCCAATTACCCAAACCTCTTATATCAGTGGGTCTCTAACCAATAATCTCTTATTAGATCTTATTGGATCTCATCCATGAGATCCAATAATTCAGGAGCTTATTGGATATCCAATAAGATAGGGGCTCTGGCGGATATCTCATATCTAAACCTTTACTTGTCGTAACACCTATCATATGTGTGTAACCCTCTAGGCCCAATATCGAGCTGGTCATGAGTCATACCTGTCCGAACAACTATTGGCTCAGTGAATTACTATGATCATAATAATTCACTCGACTCATCGACTACGGATGTACTAGGCCACTATGCTGCAATCCTCATACGATATAGGGGAATCCAATCTTTTGGACCTAATTATCCTCAGTTACAATGTACATATAGTCCCTCATCCATCTAATATTCTAGAGACCATATATCGAGCATGGTGCTATCAGGCCTATATGGTTTCTCTTCAAGTCTCGCTCTAATCGGATTCTCTTAGAGAACTCTTTCTCTCTCAATCCGAATGACCTAGGCCAAGGATTTGTTTGAGAAAGAATACATAAGATATTCCTCTCATGATATCAAGAGCAGATAATTCTCTATCGACACTCAATAGCCCTCATAAGGTTGGTTGTCACTCTCAATTACCGACTGTACTAAATTTGGAACTTCCAAACCTATAAGTTTGGTATCAAAGAGTGGAGTACTCATACAGGACATCCTTGGTGTCTCAAGTCTAAGAACCAAATACACTACAAGGACTACGGAATCGATGTCTAATAATAAGGCATCATCAACCATCCAGTATTCCGTGAGCGAATCAATTAGTGAACTCATTCTCCAATAAGCACTTGTATTGTATCCTTAGTGTCCCGACAAGTGCAGCTATGAGACCAACTGCCTCCATCATATGGACGGGTATACAGCACACCAGTCTATCTGATTATCTTGATGTCCCTCTCGAATAACCAATGACTAGGATTATTTAGGGTCTATGTTTAAAGGTGAATTGGTCTCATTATCATGATCTCATCATGATTGTCATTGCACAAATATATGGATATCACAATATATATGCATATATACAATAAGCAATATAAAGTGATAAAAATACCAATATATAATAAGCAAAAAAAATACATATGACATCATTATGACATCACTATAAAGTGATAAAAATACCAATATAAAGTGATGTCACACATGATATCACTTACATGATTGGCTTGCAGGGTACATATGACTAGTAGGATCTCATTCATATGATCCAATAATTCAAGGGCTTATTAGATATCTAATAAGATAGAGGTTCCAAAGGATATCTCATATCCGAACCTTTACTCGTCGCAACACCTATCATATGTGTGTGACTCTTTAGGCTCAATATTGAGCTGGTCGTGAGTCATACCTGTCAGAACTCCTTCTCATTCAGTGAATTATTATCTCTATAATAATTCAATCGACTCATCTACTATGAACGTACTAGGTCACTACGCCGCAATCCCCAAACGATATAGGGGAATCTGATCCATTGGACATGTTTGTCCTTAGTTATCATGTATCTATAATCTCTCGTCCATTTAATACCCGCAAAGACCGTATACCGGGCATGGTATTGTTAGGCTCATACGGTTTCTACTCGAGTTTCACTCTAATTGGATTCTCCCGCAGAACTCTTTGTCTCTCAATCTGAATGACCCTAGCCAAGGATTTGTTTGAATAAGAACACATGAGATATTTCTCTCATGACACCGAGAGCGAATGATCCTCTATCGACACTCAATAGCCTTGTAAGGTTGGTTACCACTCTCAATGACCGGTTGTGCTGGATCTAAATTTTCAAGCATATAAGTCCAGTATCAAAGAGTAGAGTACTCATACAGGACATCCTTGGTGTCTCAAGTCTAACGACTAGATACACTACTAGGATTACAAAATAGCTATTTAACAATAAGGCAACATCAACCATCCAGTATTCCGTGAGCATATCAATAAATGAACTCATTCTCCAATGAGCACCTTGACTATATCCCTAGTGTCCCCACATGAGCAGCTATGAGATCAGCTGCCTCCATTATATGGACGAGTATATAATACACCAATTTGTCCGGTTATCTCAATGTCCCTCTCGAGTAACCTATGATTAGGATTATTTAGGGTATATGTTTAAAGGTGAATCAGTCTCATTATCGTGATCTCATCACGATCTGATTCTCATTGCACAAATCCATAGACATCACTATATATATATATATATATATGTATGTATATATATGTATATATATGTATATATATGTATGTATGTATATATATATGTATATATATATATGTATATATATATACATATACATATATACATATATACATATATATATACATACATACATATATATACATATATATACATATATATACATATATATACATACATATACATATATATATATATATACATATATATATATACATACATATATATATATATATACGTATATATATATATACGTATATATATATATATATATACTGATAAAATATCAAATAATTTAATAAGAAAAAAGAGTGTGTGTCATATCACACGTGCTATTACTCACGTGATTGACTTGCAAAGCACATATGACTAGCACTCTTGAAGAATACGCCATAGTGTTGCCATTCAAGTTGCCATGAAGGAAGTGGTACATGTTGGGAAATCTTGGGGGTGACATCAGATGCACAGCGGAAGAACAAGAAAATAAAATCCCCGATTCACAAAGAGATGTTCGTCGTCGTGCGAAGATTGGTGCGCAAAATCCACGAAACTTAAAATTACGTATAGAGTAGATTTTGTTACCTAGGGAAATCGTATATCCCTGTTTCCTTGCAGATCTTTAGGAGAGGGTGAAGGAGGTCAAGCATCCTCCTCTCTAGCGGTGATCCACACAGTAGGGCTACGACGACGCTCCTCAAAACTCTAGGTCTACTCTGAGGTGGAGAGGGGGAGGAGAATAGGAGAGGTAAACAAAAGCTCTTGCCTATGAGGCTCTGAATCCCTCCTATTTATAGAGGTCCCCTGTCAAACCCTAATAGATCCTTGCCTAGTGGGGTATTGGATCTGCATCCAATAACCCAAGCCTTTTAGATTAGTGGATCTCTATCCAATAATCTCTCATGGGCTCTTATTTGATCTCGTCCATGGGATCCAATAATTCAAGGGCTTATTGGATATCCAATAAGACAAGGGCTCCGTCGGATATCTCATATTTGAACCTCTACTCATCGCAATGCCTACCATATGTGTGTGATCCTCTAAGCCCAATATCGAGCTGGCCGTGAGTCATACCTATCAGAACTCCTTCTAACTCAGTGAATTATTATCTTTGTAATAATTCACTTAACTCATCGACTACGGACGTACTAGGCCACTACGCCATAGTCCCCAGAAGATACAGGGGAATCCAATCCATTGGACCTGTCTGTCCTCAGTTACCGTGTACCTATAGTCCTTCATCCATCTAATATCCCAGAGACCATATATCGAGCATGGTGCTGTCAGACCCATACGGTTTCTACTCGAGTCTCGCTCTAATCGGATTCTCCTAGAGAACTCTTTCTCTCTCATCCCGAATGACCTTGGCTAGGGATTTGTCTGAGCAAGAACACATGGGATATTCCTCTCATGACGCCAAGAGTGGATGATCCTCTATCGACACTCAATAGCTCTCGTAAAGTCGACTACCACTCCCAATGACCAACTGTACTAGATCTAGGACAGTCAAACCTATAAGTTTGGTATCAAAGAGTGGAGCACTCATACAGGACATCCTTGGTGTCTCAAGTCTAAGGACCAGATATACCACTAGGATTACGAAATCACTGTCTGACAATAAGGCATCATCAACCATCCAGCATTCCGTAAGCGGATCAATCAGTGAACTCATTCTCCAATGAGCACTTGTACTGTATCCCTAGTGTCCCTACATGAGCAGCTATGAGACCAGCTGCATCCATTATATGGACGAGTATACAGCACACCAATCTGTCCGGTTATCACGATGTCCCTCTCGAGTAACCTGTGACCGGGATTATTTAGGATATGTGTTTAAAGGTGAATCGATCTCATTATCGTGATCTCATCACGATCTGATTCTCATTGCACAAATCCAAGGACATCACAATATATATATGCATATATGCAATAGTTATAAAGTGATATATGTCAAAATATAACAAGCAAAAAGATTCTGTATCAAGTCATACGTGTCATCACTCACGTGATTGGCTTACTGGGCACCTATGACTAGCAATCTCCCACTTAACCTAAAGCCAATCACCTATGTGTCTGATCCTCTTCAAACCCATGTGACGCTCAAAGACAATCTGAGACAACGGCTTTGTCAATGGATCTGCAATGTTATCTTCGGATGGAACTCTTTCCACTGCTACATCTCCTCAGGTTACGATCTCTTTGATAAGCTGGAACCTCCTCAGAACACTTCTGATAAGACCCGGGTTCCCTTATTTGAGTAATTGCCCCATAGTTGTCGCAATATAAGGAAGTCGGCTTCTCGCTATCCGACACGACTCCCAAATCTGTGATGAACTTCTTCACCCAGACTCCCTCCTTTGCTGCATCTGATGCAGCAATGTATTCTGCTTCTGTGGTCGAGTCAGTAGTAGTATCTTGCTTGGAACTCTTCCAGCACACTACTCCATTCAAGGTGTACACATACCCTGAATTCGACTTGCTATCATCGACATCAGACTGAAAACTTGAGTCTGTGTAGCCTTCAACCTTAAGGCTACTACCTCCATATACTAGTAAAAGATCCTTAGTCCTTCTCAAGTACTTAAGGATACACTTTACTGCTTTCCAGTGCTCCAAGCTTGGATCCGCCTGATACCTGCTCGTGACACTCAGAGCATGCGCTATATCTGTTAGGATCGGAGCGGCACTAAGAGGGGGGGTGAATTAGTGCAGCGGATTAAAACTTTGGTTTTGACAAATCTTTTGATACGATGAAAACCGAACTTGAAAAGTTTAACTTGAACGCATGTTCGTAAAGGTATGCAGCAAAGGTAATGAGGAAATAAAGCATGTAAGAAGGTTTGCAGTAATGTAAATAGCAATAATGAAATGCAAACCAGAGATTACGTCGATTTTAAAGTGGTTCGGTCAAATGACCTACATCCACTTGCGAGGCCCTCTTCGATGAGGCTCCCACCTTCCACTAGCAAATCTCTTGAAGGGGAAGGGCAAATACCCCTCTTACAACTTTTTACAAGCGGTTCACACTCTTACAAATTTTCAACAAGAAAGAAGGAGGTGAACACTCTAGCAAATTGAAAACAAGACTTGCTAAGACTTTTCTAAGACCTTTCTCTCAATCAATTGCTTCTCAAAAGTTGTAATCTCAACTGAGAATTGAGAGGTATTTATAGGCCTCAAGAGGATTCAAATTTGGGCTCCAAAATTTGAATTCTCTTTGGTTCCCGATGCTGGCGGTGCCACTGCCTGTCAGTGGCGGTGCCACCGCCTGTCAGGGTCTGACACAGATAGTGGACTGGCGGTGCCACCGCCTGGCTTTCGGGTGCTGGGCGGTGCCACCGCTTGGCTCTCGGGTGCTGGGTGGTGCAACCGCCCAGTCTGGCAGTGCCACCGCCAAACCCTTCTGTTCACTGGTTGGGCTTTAAATTTAGTCCAAACCAAGTCTAATTTTGGGCCCAGTTGGCCCCTAACCAAGATATAGGATTATCTTTTAATCCTAATCCTAATTACATGTGAACTACATAACTAAAAACATCCCAAGCAAGTTTTCAACCGCGAACGTCGAGTCTTCTTCCGGCGAGCTTTCCGACGAACTTCCGGCGGACTTCCGATATACCCTCGAATTTCTTCTGACGGACTCCCAACAAGCTCCCGATCTTATGACGACTTCAACGAGCAGCCAAGCCTTCTCGGTGATCTCTGCGAACCTCCGACGATCTCTTCGGCGAACTTCCGAAAATTCCGACAGGTTCCCGATTTCTTCTCGGTTGGTTCCGACAGCATCTCCGACGATTCTTCGAACTCTTAAACGTCCATCGAACTTGACTCCGGTATTCTTGCTTTATGTTTTCTGGTTATCGTAGTTAATCCTGCACACTTAACTCAATAATATGGATTAGATCAATTAACCCATCAATTGATTTTATCATCAAAATCCGAGATTCAACAATCTCCCCCTTTTTGATGATGACAATCAATTGATGACAGAGTTAAACATAACTCCCCCTATCTATATGCCATTTTATGAGAAGATAAAAACACTTTGAATTTCATCCCATTGAATTCAAGCATAAACCGATAAGTTCTAACAGTAGAACTTATCGTTATTCTCATTAAGCAATAGTAAATACGAAACTTCGATGAAAATCATTTTCAAGTTGAATGATAAGGGTAATTTTTACTGCGACAGGAGATAAAGATTTTCAACATGAATTTCATGATATAGATGTAAGGCATGCTTTCAATATGATCAATCAATCTTGCGATATTCTCAAAGATTTTGCAAAGCATATAAGAAATTCGTATCACACAAGCTTTTGCAATTCATATAAGTCATGCTATCAAAATGGTACAAGTCATCACTTTTCTCCCCCTTTGTCATCAACAAAAAGGAGATGAGACTTTGAAACACACAATTTGTGATCATCAAATCAATAGAGAAAAAATCCAGCATTAAGATTAATCATTCAAATATTTGTGCCAAAAATATTTATCCAGAATTCATCTAAAAAAATCAGCATTCATCCAGAAAAAAAAAAAACAGCATATATCCAGAATTTCAAAAATACATCTAAGAAGAAGGTTTAGTTTTCGTTCAAAAGGTGACAAGCTTCGAACTTGATATTAAGAGTAAACATAACAGAATAAAAAGATACATCAATTAATCCTTATGAGGTAATCCATAGTGCTGATACATAACATCTATTTTTTGATTCATTTGTCGTAATTCCTTCAAAATTTCAATTTGCTGGAGTTGAATTTGTTTTGCTGCGATTTGAGTTGGTCTTGTTGGAATTTGATCTAAGACAGTTCTGCCATAATGAGTCCTTCAGAGGATGAAACAGGAGCTGAAGGTGGTGCGCCAAAGGGACTAGGAGGAGGAGATTCATTTCCCCTAAGAATTGGTGTTTCTAGTTGTTCTACTAGTGGAGGAATAGGATCAGTCCTTCTAGGTTGCCTTACCCATATTCCATTGTTAAATGTGCACCTAAGTCTTTTCAGTAGATTTTTATTAATGATGTTATATCTATCACTTTGAATTGTTTCTTCATCGGGTGGGATGCAAATGTCATAGGCAAGAAGAAATCTAGTGATTAACCCCCCATATGGCAACATAGTATCTTTGGCTGTAATATCCTGCATGTGTTGCCGTATTGAGTATCCAAAGCAGTTATGTTGACCGGTCATAATCCAATACATGGTGCTTATCTCTATTAGACTAATTTCATCAAGATGAAATTGCTTAGGGAATAGTATGCTTTTTATGATATGATGAAGAATCTTAGAGTTAAAAGGTAGTAAGTGTTCGCAACTCTTGGGTATTATTCCGAGGTTCGAGTTTGCAAAAATAGTTTCGACAGCTTCGGTGTAAGTTGCTTCGATTATGTTAACATCTCATTTACCTTTAAAATAGCAACCCCTTTCTTTCTCAGTGATTCCAATTAGTTCACAAATAGTATTATCAGAAATCCTAATTTGTGTTCCTAAAAGGTAAGTACTTAGGCTATTGGTATCTACCCATAGGTTTGCATAAAAGAGCCTAACTAACCTAGGATAAACTGGTTCATCTATTTGTAGGAGAGGTAGGGCCTCTAGATGAGCAAACCACCTAATGGGTTCTAAGTCTCCTAGTTCATCGAGATCAACGTGTTTACCCTTATGGATACATCTTGTTTCAAATTTTGGAAACCTATGGGTCTCTTCTTTGGATCTAAAAAGATTGTGGTCATATGAATCTCCTTCAATCATTTTCCCTTTTGATCTCTTAGGAGCCATTATCTAGACAAGATGATAGGGAAAAAAATATGAAATTGTAATGAGTAGGTAAAACAAGAAGAGGAAGGAAAGATTTTACCTTATGGAGTGTTTGTTGGAGGATGGAGAGCTTGGACTAAGAAGAATCCCTCTCCAAGACTTCTAGAGGTTAGAATGAGATTTAGGAAGCTTTTGGGAGAGTTTGAGGGAGGCCTTCATGGGTTAGGGGCGGTGTCACCGCCGGCCCTAACCCTTCTGTTTTTAAAGGGTGTCTCGGGCGGTGCCACCGCCTGGCGCCCGAGCGCTCAGGTGGTGCTACCGTCGGTTCTAGTGGTGCCACCGCTGGCGTGCTGCGGAAGAAGAAAAAAAATCCTTTCTTCCCCCTTTTGTTTTTCAGAGATGTTTGACTCAAGATAGGTTAAGATAATGAGTTGTACTTCAATATGTCATTTTGAATCGAAGGAAAATGATGAAGTCAAATTCATAGAAGAACGGAAAAGGATGAGACATTTTTCGGAAAATATATTCAAACAAGCTTATTTTCAGGGACAATTTAACATGCCTAGTTCCCTTCTAATGAATTCAAATTGGTCTTCATTTAAGGTTTTTGTAAAAATATCTGTTAATTGATGCTTTGTGTCAATAAATTCTAAAACAACATTATTGTTAAAAACATGATCGTGTATGAAATAATGCCTAATATCGATATGCTTAGTTCTAGAGTGCTGAATTGGATTTTTGGTGAGACATATGGAACTAGTATTATCACATTTTATGGGAACATTTTTGAAGTGAATTCCATAGTCTTCTAATGTATTTTTTATCCAAACAACTTGTGCACAACATGCACTTGCAGCAATGTATTCGGCTTCCGCCGTAGATAGTGCAACTGAATTTTGTTTCTTAGAAGTCCAAGAAACAAGTGCATGTCCTAAAAATTGGCATGTTCCGGATGTACTTTTTCTATCTATCCTGCATCCGCCAAAATCGGCATCTGCATAAGCTATTAAATTGAATTTTTCAGATTTTGGATACTACAATCCTAAATTTGGAGTTCCTTTAAGATACCTAAATATTCTTTTAACACTTTTAAGATGAGATAATTTAGGATTAGATTGAAACCTAGTGCAAAGTCCTACACTAAACATAATATCCGGTCTAGCTGCGGTGAGGTAGAGTAGACTACCTATCATTCCCCTATATGTTTTTTGATCGAAATTTTCACTATTTTCATCCATATCTAACTTAGTCACAGTACTTATAGGGGTGTTTATTGCTTTTGAATTATCCATGTTAAATCATTTTAACAATTCTAATGTATATTTAGATTGGTTAAGAAATATACCATCACTAAGTTGTTTGATTTGTAATCCTAAAAAGAAAGTTAATTCACCCATTAAACTCATTTCAAATTCATGACTCATACATTTGGCAAATGATTCACATAGTGATTCATCCGAAGAGCCAAAAATAATATCGTCAACATAAATTTACACAATAAGAAAATTATTTTCAAAATATTTGATAAATAATGTAGTATCAACCTTGTCTTTGGTAAAATTACTTAAAATAAGAAAGGAACTAAGCCTTTCATACCAAGCTCTAGGAGCTTGTTTCAAGCCATAGAGAGCCTTAGTCAATTTGAGTACATGATTAGGAAGAAGAGAATTTTCAAATCCGGGAGGTTGTTCGACATATACTTCTTCGGAAATAAAACCATTCAAGAAGGCACTTTTGACATCCATTTGAAACAGTTTACAATTATTACTACTAGCATAGGCAAGGAGCATCCTAATAGCTTCTAATCTTGCCACAGGAGCGAAGGTTTCTGTTAGTGTTGAATCTCGTATTTTAATGATGAAACTACTTGATATATGTTTATGATTTAATCTGCGTTTTGAGTGACGCAGGATGCTTCGATCAGGATGAGACAATTAAAGCAGAAAAATCATGTTGTGCCGGAGGAACATGTCAGAAGATTGGACGTCGGGCCGGTGGATCAGTCGACGTATCGACAGAAGGCTTCGGGCCGTGGACTCGGGCATCGGGCCAAAAAGAGCGGGTATTGTGCCAAGGATATCGAAGTTGCGGAGTCAACTGGCCGATTGGGCAATTGGCTGCAGGAGAGGACGATGCGCCGAAGAATCGGACGAAGCATCGAGGGACCAATGACATGCCGGACAACTTGGTTAATTGCTTAGGATTAATTGTCTCGATCGAAGTTTTGTTTTAAGTGTGCAGGATTAACTACGATGGAAGAAAGACATGCAGCAGGAGTTGCGCCGGAGTCAAGACAATGATCACGTTGGGAGTTCGAGAGTTCGACGGAAGTTCGGATAGTCGTCGGAGGTTCTGCGGGAACAAATCCGAGAAGTCCATGAGCTTGCAAAAGAAGCTCGTCGGAACTCGCCAAGTGGATCATCACAAGTCCAGGAGTTTGCCGGAAGTCCGCAGGAGCATCACCGAGGGTTCATCGGATGATCGCCGGAAGTTCGCCGGAAGCTCGCCGGAAGAAGCGATTGACGCACCGGAGTAAGTTGCAGTAAATGTCTTAGGAAAAATCGTAGTTAGCACAATGATTAAGTTGGAAATGGGAGGTGATCCCATTAACTTAATCTTGGGGCAATTGGGCCCCTGAAAAACCCAAATTTGGCCGGATGGATCAACCCATTCGGACCCTGATTTCTGGCGGGAGGTGCAACCGCCCCAGCTAGGAGGTAGCACCACCTGGGCTCAGTCTCCGAGCGAGATTGGGCGGTGCAACCTCCCCTAACAAGAGGTGGCACCGCTTGAGCTCGGTCTTCGAGCTCTGCCAGGCGATGCAACCGCCTCAGTCAGGAGGTGCAACCGCCTGAGCTCAGTCTTCGAGCTCTGGCAGGAGGTGCACCCGCCCCTGACAGGAGGTGGCACCGCCCAAAGGCTCAGTCTTTGAGCTCTGCCAGGCGGTGCAACCGCTCCAGTTAGGAGGTGCAACCGCCTGATCCCAAAATTCCGGGAATTGACAGTTTTGAGCTCCAAATTTGAACTAGGTTGGGGCCTATAAATACCCCACCCATTCAGCACTGAAAGGAAAATGAACTTACACTCGAAATCTTGATCTTTTTCTGTGATTCTTAGAGCTCAAAATTGTTGTAAAGGCCAAAAGTTCTCCTCCCTCTGTTCTTCAAAGTTTTGAGTTGTAAAGAGAGGAGAGAAAATTTCTGTAAGGGTTGTCTCCTAAGCCCGTCAAAAAGAGTGAAACTGTAAAAGGGTGGTTGGCCTTTGCCTATTGAAGGAAGGCCTCTAGTTGACGTCGGTGACCTCGTCGGTGGAGGAAGCCAAAAGTGGAGTAGGTCAAGATTGACCGAACCACTCTAAATCTCGGTTTGCATTTACTTTGAGCATTTTATCTTTACTGCAAACCTCCTAAATAGCTACTGCCTTTTGCGCTTTTACGAACGAGTTTCTAAGTTCAGAGCTTTCCGAATATGCGTTTAGACGTAAATTGGCTTTTTCGTACGATCATTACATTTCAGTTTACGTTTACATTTTGATTTCAATCATAACTGCAAACTGCCTTCTGCGCATTTATAAAATGTATCTCAAAGTTCAGTATCTTCAAAATTGGCATTTAGACGTAAACCGGTTTTATCATACGAACGTCGCATTTCAGTTTGCGCTTGCATTCTGATTTTCATCGTAAACTGCAAACTGCCTTCGTAGATTTACTTTAACGTCATCTCGCTTAATCTTAAGTTAAAGTAATCTTAGAATCGGCTTTTACATCGAAATCATTTTTATCAAACGAACGCAGCTTTCGATTTTAATAGTGAAAGATTTCCGCTGCACTAATTCACCCCCCCCCCCCCCCCCTCTTAGTGCTCTTGATCCTAACAGTTAGAACCCTTGCAAATTCTAAACTTGGGGCTGATATCTTTAGGGGATCGGCCTCCTTAGAACTCTATAGGGGTTCCTCCCTCCAAGTTTAGAATTTGATCTTTAAGTCATCATAGTTCTCCTAAGTGGCATCTTCTGTTAGTAGGTTTGCCCACTGTATTAGCAATTCACTAGTGGATCATCGTCGTCGAGTCACGATCCGTCGATCAATAATGGCACTTGGCTGAGTCTGAAGTTCTCCTTGGGTAGTCATATTTGGTGGGTGGCTTTGGGCTGTCTCCAAGCACCTATTTACAATTTCCGTCTGGCCATCGATTTATGGGTGATATGTCATACTCCTTTTCAATTTAGTACCCTACATATTGAATAACTTTGTCTAAAATCTGCTCGTGAAGATGCAAGTAGAATTTATCCTAAGCACAATGCGTCCCTTATAGTGTAATTCTTTTGAGTCCCAATTGTAATGAGCCATGGGGCTTGGTGCTTCCTCGAATTTTTTTATAATCTTACTAGTCTTTGAATCTTCATGCCATTCCATCTTAATATCCTTAAGAAAGTCGCTGGTCGGAAGTGAAACGGCCGAAACTTCAACTTGCTCGGGTAGTTGCGAAAGCGCATCTGCAAGAACATTCTCTTTCCCCTTTTTGTAAGTTATTTCATAATCAAATCCAAGAAGTTTTATTACCCTTTTTTGCTGCTCAGGGGATGATATTTTTCGCTCCAAAAAGTACTTGAGGCTTTTATGGTCGGTTTTAATTTGAAATCGTCGGCCAATCAAGTAGGGTCTCCACCTCGTTGTTGTGCGCACAATGGCGAGCATCTCCTTATCATATGTTGACTTATTTTGATGGGAGGGAGATAATGCCTTGTTAGTGTATGTGAGTGGTCGACCATCTTGCATGAGAATGGCTCCAATTCCGACTCCATATGCGTCGGCCTCAATAATGAAGGGTCGGTTGAAATCTGGTAGTGTTAGCACCGGCGTTGTCGTCATGGCTGCCTTAAGTTTGTCGAAGGCAGCGAAGGCTCTGTCCGACCATTGGAATACATCTTTTTTCAATAAGGAAGTAAGTGGTGCACTGATCTCTCCATAGTTTTTCATGAACTTGCAGTAGTAGCCTGTTAAACCCAGAAAGCCATGTAGCAATTTTATGTTCCTCGGGGTCAGCCAGTTTTGCATTGCTCCAATTTTGAAGGGGTCTACTGTCACACCTTCCTCTGATATGATATGCCCAAGATATTCCACCTTCTTTTGAAGAAAGCAAAATTTCATAGTGGTTGTTGTGTGTTCAAAAGGTGGTTTTCGGTATGTCTTCTTCGCATACTCATATTTAATGATACCCGGATAGAAGGTCCAGCTTTATGAAGATTTGTGCTCCCTTAGCAACTCATCTACTACTGGAATAGGGTATTTATCCTTGATGGTTATGCCATTGAGAGCTCGGTAATCAACACATAATCGCCATATTCCATCCTTCTTTCGTATGAGGAGCACCGGTGAAGAGTAAGGGCTGCAACATGGCCAAATAACTCATGTTTTGAGCATCTCTTTTATAATCCTTTCTATTTCATCCTTCTGGAGATGTGGATACTGATATGGCTGAGCATTTGCTGGAGATTTGCCTAGAAGAATCGTTATACAATGATCATGTCGACGGGTAAGAGGTAGGTTGCGTGGTTCGTCAAATATATCTGAAAATTCAGCAAGCAAAGGAAGTAGATTTGGATCTTCAAATTTTGTTGGCTCTCCCTTAGTTTGCTACTCAAGTTGTACCAAAAAGCCGTTGCATGCTTTATACAAAACCTTCTCCATTTGTTGTGTGCAAATCGTCGTTACGTCGCCCTCACGTTTCCCGTACAATATCACCTGTTTCTCCTCACTGTAAAATTTTATAATTAGTTGCATAAAATTCCAAGAAATATCACCTAATATCATCAACCATTTAATTCTGAGTATGGCCTCATGATCATCAAGAGGGAGGAGGAAGAAATATGCAATTATCTCTTGGTCCTGTAGCAACAGTTTCACCTGCGGGCACCTATGATCACACTTCAAAATCCGTCTGTTGGCAACCTTAACGACAAACCTGCTGCAATTCTCAATAGGTAAGTTCATATGGACAGCAACCTTACTGTTTAGGAAGTTATTAGTGCTGCCCGAGTCGATGAGAACAGTGATCGGTTGTTGTTTGAGAAGGCCTCCAACTTTCATCGTTTGCGGGTTTGAGTAGCCAGCTAGTGTATGTACCGTAACTTCGGTTGGTTGTGGCTCTTCTTTTACATCTTCTTCTTCATGTTCAAGGCTCTCTTTTGGATGTTCAATGACCTCTTCTTCTATCGGTTCAATCATAAGAAGTCCCCCTTTACTACAGCGATGCTCACGGCTCCACGGCTCGTCACAATGCCAACATAACCCCTTCGCATATCGCTCCCGAAGCTCTTCTCTTGTTAACCTCTTTGGTGTAGGGACTTGGTCGACAGTAGGGGGGGCTAAGGGCTTCAACATTACTGGTTGAGGAGCGACCCTAGTCCTCCGAGCTTCATGGTTCAATTGCTCCTCTTGATGTCGTGCGAAAGAGATGGTTGCCATAAGCGTATACAGTTGTCGTGCTTTAACTCCTCCTCAGATTTCTGGCTTCAAGCCCTCAATGAAGGTCCTCAATAACTGTTTTTGAGACCAATCATGAGTTTGATTAGATAACCTTTCAAACCCAGTTTGGTACTCTTGAATGGTAGAGGTTTGTCGGATCTTTGCTAGTTGTCCGTCAATATTCTCGTAATCGGTTGGTCTGAAGCGGATCAACAGTCCTTCTTTGAATTGTCGCCATAAAAGGACTCCATAAGTATGTTCAAACCAGTCAAACCATTGTATAGCATCCCCTTCAAGATGTATAGCTGCAATTTTCACCATAGATGCATCAGCGGTTTTATGGTATCGAAAATATCGCTCCGCGCGCGAGATCCAACCAATTGGGTCTCCTTCTTCCCATCTAGGGAAGTCCACTCTCATGCATGGATAGTTGGGGTTGGTCATAGAGCTTCCCCTCTCTTGGAAGTCATATCTTCGGGCTTGGTGTGATTGGGCAAAGCTCTCTCCTTGATGTGATTTCTTCGGGCTTAGTGGTCGGCCCAATCTGAGTTCGGTAAAGAGCATCTGAATCTTATCCTCCATTCGCACCTCGAAGGTTTCAAATTTAGCATTGATTACCTCCTCAGATGCCATAGTATATGCCACCAAATCTGTGATGTTAAGATCTCTCTTTTGTTGTCGGGTTAAAGGCATGTATTGGTTGAGAGAGGTGATGGTCGAAAGGGTTGGTGGATTGGTGGATGTAGGCTACGGTTTAGAATTGTTTTGTGGCTATTTTGGGTGCAGTTTGAGGGTATGGTTTGGTGGAGTTTTAGGGCTGTGGATGAATGTTTTGGATCTGTGGTAGATGGTAGCAAAGGTTTGATAGAAATCGGTAGAAGTTGCAGCAAGTATGTGCTGTCTTGTAAAGTAGAATTGTCGTCGAAGAAACAATGGTTTCTCGACGTAATTTCCACCAAAAACTTGAGAGAATTGAGGAGGGAATTGATAGAAAAATCACAGTTTATATGATAGCAAGGATATCTAATTTAATCAAGAAAATTTTGGCTGTATAACAGCAAGGAAATTGGTGCAAGTTGCAATTGCAGAAATTTTGTCGAAAAATTTCAGCGGGTTACGACGAAAATTTGCAGCAACATAAAATCATTTTTAGAGATGAATTTCTTAATAGATCAATCTTAGATGGAAGCCAAGATAATCTATGAAGTGTATAAGAAATTTCATTCAAACAAGATTACAAATAGATGGGTTAAGGCAACAATATGCGGTTGAAATTTTCTGCAGCACAGATTTTTAGGTATAGCAGATTGGACGTAAAAGATCAGTGGTTTATATTGGGAATTTTTTGATGAAACCAAAGGGAAATCCACTGTTAGGAAGTGTCAAAGCTATCATAAAAATTTCGTAGAGATTTGGATAGAAACAACGTAGTATCAAGATAAAAAAACAATACTATGCGACGGAAATTTTACAGTGCAGATTTTCAAGTATAGCAGATTAGATATAAAATATCAATCGTTTATATTGAGAATTTTTTGATAAAACCAAAGGAAAATCAGCTGTTAGGAAGTGTCAAAGATGTCATAAAAAATTCATAGAGATTTGGATAGAAAAAACACAATAGCAAGATCAAACAGACGGTGTTATACGGTTGGAATTCTACAATGTATCTTTCGTCGTAGAGATGAAAACTTTATGACGAAAAATTTATGCAGAAATATAGGAATAGTTTTTTGGGGATTTTCAAATAAAGATAACTAAATTGCAGCAGCAGTAAGGTAGAAAACCAAAACCTATTGCAATTCACGGGGAGATCAAAGGATGATCCGTGGTGGTGGAGATGACGACAGAATTTGATGACGATCTTTTAAGTAATTGTGGGAATTGCTTTGGATGGTTGTGGAGGGTTGATAGATGGCTGTGGAAGGGCAGCGAGACACCAAGAACGCTGCTATGATACCAGGTGTTAGAACTCTTGCAGATTCTAAACTTGGGGTTGATCTCTTTAGGGGATCGGCCTCCTTGGAACTCTATAGGGGTTCCTCCCTCCAAGTTGCTGCTCAAAGGCTGTAGAAAAGATTCATCTATTGCTTATGAAAAGAGGTGGAATACATGACTATTTATAAGGCTTCTAAACCCTAACTCCTAATAGGACTCTTACTTAAGACTCCTACTTCTAACCAACTCCTAATAGGACTCCTACTCAAGACTCCTACTTATAACCAACTCCTAATAGGACTCCTACTCAAGACTCATATTTCTTTACAACTCCTTATTCTTCTCTAAGAAATAACCTCCTAACCCTAGTCGGCCACTTCACCTCTTTAATAGGGGTCGGCTTATGTAGGTTTTACATGAATGTCCCTCTCAATTAGGACTCTCCTAGTTAGAGTCGTAACAGTTTCTTCGTAGTCGATACCTTCTTCTTGGTTGAAACCTTTGGCCACTGATTAGTTTAGCACAAAAATTCTTGAAAGAGGAACGAGTTCGAACCCCTTTTGATGTTTCTCCTATAATTAGCTCCTTTAGATAACATCTATATACTTCCATTCCTTGAGTAAAGAAATTTCAAAAGAAGGCACATCCAAGTTGCTATTTTGAGAAGGGGGTTCATTTAAGTTCAAATTATCAAAACCAAGATCATCATCAAAATCATTTTTCTTTAAATCAGAAATTTCATTAAAAACTATATTCTTCTATTACTAAGGTTCTTTTGTTAAAAACCCGAAAAGCCTTAGAAATAGAAAAGTAACCAAGAAAGATGCTTTCATCGAATTTAGCATCAAATTTTCCTAAGGCATCCCTTTCATTCAAAATAAAACATTTACAACCGAAAATTTTAAAATAAAAAATATTTAATTTTTTATTATTCCATAATTCATAGGAAGTTTTTAATATGGATGATCTTATTAGTACCCTATTCATGATATAGCAAACCGTATTTACGGCTTCAACCCAAAAACTTGGGTAGACTATGTTCATTTAATATCGTATCTACACTTCTCAATTACTACGACCAAAACAAGTTTAGCAATTGCAAGAACATAACGACAATCGTGATCTGTTTTCACAACAACTAATCCCAATAATACACTACTCAATGAACAAAACTTAACAGATCAGATTTCCCTAAAACTACGCTTTTATCTTTCCAACTCCCAAAGCCTGCCTTAGAACATAAGACAACAACAATCAACTAAGGTCACCAAGACAAGAATTATAATATAAAATTGAGTTCAAATTATATGCAGCAAAAACCACTACGCGGCCTCTGCGTGTCAACATCTGGTCAGCAATAATAAATCAACTGTTCCCAAGTGGCCCACCTACCCTCATCGGTTCTCCTTTTCATAACCAAGGCAGTGCTGATGCTCGACAAAATGGAGCGGATTCTGATGAATGTAAAGACCCAAGCTTCGAGAATGACCACTTATAGAAAGTAGGGCACCCCTGTCCTTGGCCCACGCATTTGATTGTTCTCCTCGGTTTCAGTAAAGAACTTCACCTCTCTCTCCTGTCATGGTTGTTGAGGAGAAAGTCAATGCAATTATAGTAGTAGCAACTTCAAGAGCTGCGAATAGTAACAGGGAAGATAACTTTCTTGAAAGATAGATATAGTTCCACGTTAAGAAACTTCTTTAAATAGATGGGTTTGTACACCAATGTTGCTCTTTGGATACTAGAAACAGATTATTCATAACCATTAATCAATTGCACATGACAATTGCAAGAGGCTATCAGAGAAAGGCAGTCACAAGAGCAAGCCAAATAGCACAGTGTCATACCATATTTTCGTTGAAGCTCAGAATAGAAGCGACATTTCCACACCGGTAACAATAATTAGGCGCGGACCAAACCTGGAGAAACAAAAGAAAATGCAAAGTTAGTCTGATAATTAGAATTCAGGAAGCATGGCATCTAGCAGTATCACAACTTTGAAAAATTAATGGCATTTAATATTATAAATGTGCTTTATATTACGAACTCACAGTTACAAGGCCCTTGTCTTGAAACATATACTTTAGGCCTTCCTGAACCAACTGATGCGCCCGGCAAATAAGATCAAGATTGTTTATGCGATTGAACTACAAGATGGGCATGAAAAAAATGCTTGGTGAAGGATAAGCAATTTAAGTTAAAACCACAAAAGGTAACTCAAAAAGATCCGTCTCATACTTCAGCTGTCACCCTTGATCCAAAAAGCCAACCTGCACCACGAGGACTGACAGCCCATGTTTCAATCTCTTCAGGATCACTCCACATAAGATCACAAAAAGGGCCTTCATGCGGGATTTCAGAGTTACGGTCGATGACCCGTATCTGTTCATCACAAAATAAGGCAGAAATCAAGGAGCGATAAATTAATTTTAAGGCAGAAAGAACACAATACACATCTAGCAGGGAACAAGTAAAACAGAACAAGGATGCACATCAATGTGGCTACAAAATTAATTTTACACTTGTTTGCAAGCATGTCAGTTATAAATTTGATGAATTGCCCACTCATGTCTGCTCAGAATAAACATAAATGTTTAAAAGTTAAATTACCAAATCACTCCTTATAAAGTGCATATTAGTGATCATAAGCACAGTTACACTAATTCCGGCAAACTACTTAACCAGTTTATGTACACAACCCTGCCAGTAATCACTTTTAGATCTGCAAGGAAACATATGTCTTAGATTCATGGATGTGCACTTTATGCATGCACAAGATACCCCAACTCATCTTATCTAAAATAGCCATCCACTGCTGTTAGTCCAGCCAAGAGCATATAACTACCCTACCAAAGTAGCTTTTGAAAACCTGAAATTAGCTTGCTGAGACTCCATGTACCTCTTCCACATCATTTTCCGCCAAAAAAAAAGTAAAATCAATCTTTTTCTTATCATACCCGTTTAGTTTCCTTTACATATATGCACACATAAAATGAAGTAACTCAATCATAAATGTATTCTACAGATGAATGAGCATATTTAGGCAAGGTCCTATACTTGGATAGCTACTCATCATGTCTATGCCAAACCATCAGAAAATGCAGTAATCATCAATTCTTATACTAGGCTGTCTGAATAAAAGACATTCACATTTTTTGCATCTTCAATTCTTACAGCAAATATTCTTACATTACTTTCTCTAAATTAAAGAAAATAATTATTTATTACTTCATGTCATTGTCATATATTTGCATGAATGAGTCTAAAGTTATTTCACGAATCTTTATTTCATAAAATATGCACCCTGACCTATCTTTTTCTTATTCCTAGTATTTTCTCAATCACATAAAATATTGGAACTCTTTAGTATGTACAAGATGAAAACAATAAAATTCAAGCCAAAAAGGTCCAGATGAAGTTGAAACCGAAACAGAAACATCAAATGATCAAAGCATGCTTTTTAATTTCCAACTGCTCCAAAACAAATGTTCAGCTACAACCAGTTCTAAACAAGAAAGAACACATTACATGAAATACTAAAGAAACGAACAGGTGCCAACACGAAGGGTTCTAGTCATGGAGAAGTAAAAGCTGAAATTTATAATATGGAAAAAGGCAACAATCAGTGAGAAGACTAAGAATTTCCAAAGAACTTGCAAGAAGTGCAAGGATATTCGTTCAGAGAAACCAATATAAGCACAGCTCCATACAATTTCAAACACAGAAAATGGCGACTTATAACTTCATACCAAATATTTGCCCCATTACTGACAGTTGGGATCATGTACATTTAACCTCAGGTCATTTGACACAGTCTGCAACACCACTTGGGGCATTTTTCATCACGGATAATCATGCAATTCGATGAAAATTGGGCTGCATATTGTGTATTCAGATGTGACCTAGGTGAACACAATACTGGCTGATCTATGATTACTGTGGTTGCAAGTTCAACATCCACATACCTGCTGAGGGTCATTTATTCTAGAACCATGAGTAAGTGTTTCATTGCTTTGACTTCAGCCCTAAAATTATCATTGGTCTAATTCCAAATGTTCCAATAGCCCTAATTTTTCATCATAACCCTATTGATTTCGTGTCCTTTGTCATTATAGATACACAAAGCGGTAAAACATGGATAAAGTTTCAAGTATTCAATGCTTATTTATAAAGAATAAATGGCACACCTGATCAATTGTTCGTACATCCGGTGAAAGACCACCATGAACACAAAGAACCTGCAGTTATCAAGCAGCATACTATCAAGAAAAGGAGACAAAAAAAAAAGAACAAAGGAAACATGCATATATGCATTTGTACCGAGATAAATTAACTTACAGTTCCATCTATAATTGCCGAGAGGGTAAGGTAGTCGAAAACATCAGTGCAGTAACGCCATGCATTGGCATTCCCATACTTCCTCTGGCACTCATCATAAAAGCCATAGACCTAAGGTAACCAAACATTTCTCATCAGCATATATAAATATAACAAGATTATACATACATTTCTGCATATTTGTATGCAAATTAGTCATCATGATCCTCAGGGAGTTGAAAAGAATTAAATGATACATACAGTACGAATAAGAAGCTAATATTATGACCAAGTTTAACAACAAAGAGACTAAGAAATGATTAAATGACACAAAGATCTGCACCATATGCAATTATGGCACAAACAAGGCATTATATACTGCTCTCCAAGTTCTGGTTTTACTTATTGAGCTCAGTAGTGTCTTATCACATGGCACAAATACATCATCTCATATTTTTAACCCCAACTTTCAATGGCCAGATAGAGGGTTAAATAAGCAAAGAAATCAAACGCCAACATAACACTTCTGCTTCCAAGAATGACAAGCACAATAGCCTCAATTTCCGGGTTTAAGACCTCAAACATAGTCCACAAATTTGTTCAAGTTCTCAACAAAATCCAATCACTGTAATCTTGGGAGGTGGACATAACATTCTGTCCAATTGGAACAAAAAATCATACACATTGTGATCAAACAGTAATACCAAGAAATGGAAAACCATTAAATGACAAATGTGATTCTATTATGTGTATGCCAAAATGTGTTTCTAGTACAAACTTAACCAGCATCATTATACAAGACATCTGTATATGGCTAGGAGACCTTAGTTCAACCCACATTTAGCTTGTCCATGAGTTCAAGTATACTCACCTGGAGCATTAAGTACACGGTGAACAAGGTGCAATGAAATTCTATCTTTAGAAAATAAAGTCATAGGGAAACATAACGCAACATATTTTTGATGGAAAGGTTGACTTCATAAATTATAATTGTCCTTTTCATTTCAGAAGTGTAGCAGGCACACATGTTCTCTATTTTCTTGGATACCATTAAGTGGCTTCCATAAATAAAAGCATAACTCACTTGAATTAGAAAATACTTTTTGACATGGTTTGTCATGTCGACCAATACTGAGCGATACGAGTGGTATGTATTGGCCCGACAGGGACTCGCATGTGGACCACCATGTATCGGGCGGTCCATAACAAGGGACCCTGTATCGCTTGAGACGATGTCTGTACTGGTCAAAATAGTCGAAATCCGATCATTACCGACCTGTAGTGATCGGTAACAATCGGATTTCGACCGATATTGATCAATGGTTGGGATTTGTTGAATTTAAACGATCCATTTGATTGTTTGAACCAAATCTAAAAACCCTTTCTACCCCCTCATTCTCTCCCCTTTCACTCTCTCTAACTCATCTACACTCAATCACTTTCTCACTCACATATTTGTCTCATTCTCTCATTTGCAGTCTCTTGAACTCCACAAAGTTGTGATTTGTGAATTAGATCAGGCTTGGGAGGCTAATTAGGGATGATTAACACCTAAGTTAGAGGAAAAACTCTCTAATAAAAAGTATATATTTTTTCACGAATTTTGATGCTTTATGATATGATTAAGCCTATTCTATGTTCTCAATATCTAGCATGTCGTTTGGGGTCTTTATGATGGTAGAATAGTATTAATTAGCAAGTAATTAAGGCCTTTAATGTTACGATTAGTGTGATTGACGCTGATTTTTTTTTAAATTAGACACTTAATGGGTCAAATCTTTGTATTTCATGCATATTAAGGTGATTTATATGTTTGTGATGGTATAAAAGGTTTAATTAGGCTCTCATTAAGTTTTTTAATACTATGAATAGTGGTTTTAATGATGATTTAATCAAAATTTGATCCATATTGGGTCAGTTCAATGTCTTTAATACCTATTAGAGTATTTAACATGTTTATAGTGGAGAAAGATGACTAATTAGGGATTAATTAACTATGTTAATGATGTAATTAATATATTTTTTAACATATCTAATCAAAATTTGATCCATATTATGTCAATTAAATGTCTTTACTGCTTGTTAGAGTATTATGTAAATGGTGAGATTAGTGTATTTAATAATGAGTTCATCATAATTTGATCTATATTGGATCAATTTATATATTTAATGCCTCTTAGGGTGTTTGACATATTTATAGTAGTAAAATAGGACTAATTAGGGTTTACTTAAATTTTTTTAATGGTGTAATTAGTGTATTTAATGATAAATATATTGTTATTTAATCCCTTATCGGGTCAATTTTATGTATTTAATAATTATTAGAGTGTTTGACATGTTTATTGTGGTAAAAGAGAGCTAATTATAGAGCAGTTTGTGTTTTTAATATTGTGATTAGTGTATTTAATTATGAATTCATCATAATCTGACCTATATTAAGTCAATTATATATATTTAATGTTGAATAGAAATGATACTAATGAAGTGATTTAGTAGAAGATACAAGTGGAAGACCCAAATAAACAGAGAAGGTACCATGCATGGATTGTCATTTCACATACCAGACCCGTATTGGTCCCTAGCTAAACTGTGTATTTAATTATAAATCCATCGTAATCTAACCTATATTAAGTCAATTATATATATTTAACAGCATGCTAGAAATGCTACTGATGAAGTGATTTAGTAGAAGATACAAGTAGAAGACCCAAATAAATAGAGAAGGTACCATGCAAGGATTGTCGTTTCACATACCAGACCCATATCGGTCCCTAGCCAGACCACTACATACCAACCACTACCAATGTAGTGTACCAACACCTGGCATGCTAAAATGGTGTTTCGAAGACTAAGAAAAAAGAGGAGGAATGCGCAATGGAGGAAGAGGAGGCTGAGGAGGAAGCAGAAGGAAAATGAAGGAGGAATGGAAAGTAAAAAGGGGAAGCGATGGAGGAAGGAGGAAGAGGAAGGAGAGGACACAGTGGAGGAAGAGGAGGAAGGTATCTGCGCACGAGCAACGGGCACCAATGGCAATGGCTGATTGCACAAGAAGCAAGAAGGGCTCTAGGCAAAGAGGGGTTACAAACGAGAACCCTAATGTCTATTTTTATTTTTTTAATTGTTCGAATAGGCCCAAAACGAGGACGATCCACATACTGGTTCAAGGTCGAACCAATATGTACTACCCGTTTCGTACTAGTCCAGGCAAAACATCAATAAATGGTACTATGACTCATAACAACAAACAAATGAACAAAAACATGCAAAAAATTATATATCAATTTTGCATAATTTAGCTTTGATAATATACTCAACATTAGATTGAACATGGTGAACTCATAAAAGCTTAATAGTCATCAGTTCACACAAAACATATCACAAAATTGAAATAAATAACTATCAGCATACCTGAGTTAACTGCCTGCTCTCATGATTTCCACGCAAAAGTGTGATGCTTGCAGGGTATCTAAATTCAGAAACAGATCAATAAATCATATCGACACCACTAATTTAAGGAAATTTCTAAAAGAAATTAATGGTGGGAAAAACAATGAAAAACCAAGAATTAATATCCACTGAAAAGCTCATCAAGTAAATATGATAATGGAAGGCATTGCAACCAAAACATATGACACTAATCCATGAAGAAAGCAAGTCAACTATGATGCATAAAGAAAATGTCCGTGCTAAATGTTTTCAAGATCTTACAATTTAATATATTGCTCCAAAAAGCATCCTGATCCCACATGGAATTGTTTGAGTAAAACATATAAGTATATCACCAATTAATTATAATACCGCACTTTGGATGAAAACATCCGACAACGTTATTTATCTTAATATTCATCCATTTAACTATATGGTTTGGTCATAATTTTGGCATTATTTAAAATAAGATACTTTTCAGATATGCTCCTATATGTTGAAAAAGATGTTATCCGATTTCATGAGTAAAGACAAAAAGATGTTACAAATAGTTTTGAGGCTGAAGAAAATTCAAAAGTACATCAACAAAAAAGGTTAAGCAGTCTATGACACAATGGAGTGAGCGCGTAAAAGGTTTAGCTACATCAAGAAATGTCTGTTTCAGATTTAGGCTTGCTAGATAGGACACCTTCTCTTTCACCATTTACACACAATTCAACTAACTCAAATTTCAATTTATTTTCTTTCTATTATTTTAAACTTTAAACGACATGAGTAATAAAAAAATAATAGCATCACTCATAGTTGAATCCATGAGCAATTAAAACCTAGGACCCAGTATGATTTGCAACACTGAAGACGGCCCATATGGCAGGTCTGACGCTCACGGTTACTTTGGATTATCCAAAGCGAACTCCACCGTACAAGGCTTGAGGTTGAGAACATGTTTATGTGAGAAGCACTAAACTCAACACATAAGGCATCAATTCGAATATGTTACCATACAGTACAAGGTTTCTTGGCAGCCCTTACATTGCATCTAAATGTATGGCTGAACAATTGTCAGCATGCATATGTATGTTTATTAATGAATAGGTACCTGGCTTTTAGAAGCAGAAGGATAGTGAAAACTTCCAAACTATTATAGCCACGATCAACAAAATCACCCTGCCAACAGTGTAAGCAGAATTTGCAACATGACATCAGAATATGCAATTATAACAAGAACACATTTTGCTTAAAAGAACATGAGAAATTCACCATAAAGATGTAATTCGTCTCAGGAACATGACCTCCAGTCTGGAAGAGTTTCATTAAATCATGAAATTGACCATGGATGTCACCGCAGACAGTTACAGGGCTATTGACAGGCTGGACATTTGACTCCTCAATAAGAATCTCCTTCACCTGAAAGACTTCAAAGTATAAGACATAAACAAAATGCAACGGAATCATAATTTTGAAAACTAGAATGCCTGTCATAGAGTGCTAAAATAATGCATGATCTTAGTGGTGTCAAGTAAATTAAAGTTGATGACAAATTAGCAGAGTCTGTCACCTTTAGAATTAAAATAACTATGAAAAGCAGATGCTAATAATGAATTTGTCCCTCGTCTAGCAGGTCAGTAGTAAATGTAGAAGTAGTGCCTTCTGAACTCCGACATTAAGTAGTCTCTTTAAGATGCAGTTACCTTAGGCAAGGTTCCTAGCATATGTATACCTCTCAGACTCTTGCCATGGTATTTCAACTCATTAGAAAGCTCACATGCCCTACACAACTAAAGGAATAGATCAACCAATCACACTAGTTAAAACTCAATATGAAATTACCAAATGGTAGAAGAAAAGATGCATTACATGAGATCAACTGTAGATCTCATTGGAAAGAAGTATTTCACAAGAGTTGGGGTTGCTTGAGCAAAGAGGGGTGCAAACTATTTACTTTAACTGACTATAGCATGCACCTTGTCTTTATCATTATCATGATTAAGGAAAATATGAAAAGAAAAGCTAGCACAACAATGCCTAACATGTCCCTAGCAGAAAATACTGACGGTCACATACAAGTATGAAGTTGAACTTCTACTTAGCAACTTTCTTAAGGTATAAAACACTAAATGCAAGACCACAAAGAAGAAAGATATGGAGAGAAACTTTTCTGCAGAATATCATCACCTAATAGTGGATCAAAAATTTGTCAAAAAAAATTAATAGAAGGAACTCCAACTTTAAGGAAACTTCCCATGAAGGTAACTTTATCCAAATGAGATAATTGAAGAACTAGGGGAAAAAGGTGTAGAAAACCTTCATTGCAACTTTTTTGTTTTTATTAGGATGGGTTGGTGGTGCTGGTGGTTGTTGGGAGCATAAACAACCACGAAACCATTTATGACAAAACTTAAGGTTATACTTCTTGCATATGGAAGAATGCAGTAAAGAATATTAGCCTTTTCCCTCACCATAGATCACAAAAATAGCCCTTGAATGTTGCACACTAAAGTGATGCCTTGAAACTAACTTCTCGCTTAGGTACTTTGGCAGATGTTTAAATGCCACAGAACTTTTGTATTTATCAGTTCAAACCAAGATCTTACAACAAATCGCACGTACTGAAACTAGCACCACAATGCCCATCTACGTTAACTTTTTTCCACTAATTGAAGTTTCAATACTAACAATGTGGAATTAACAGAACACATTAAATCAATCATAAAAGTATCTTCATCTTCACACAACCCAAGCATAATGTTACCACAATTCAAATGCATATCTGCCGTTTGAGAAAAGAAATTCATTAGTCAACCAGTATAGATGCATTTTCTATCACCAAAATCAGACATACATCGTCTGCTATTGCAAAAAGAAACATGGAACACAAACTACAATTTTTCTTAGAAGCTTCTACTAGCAATAAATAAACAAAGTTTATGGCTTGATCAAGCACCAAAAATTAGACCCTGCAAACTAAATGATGAGAATAGAAAATGTGCCAAGTCATTCTTGCCACCAATCTCATGCCTAAGTTAACAATAATTTATTCATTTCAAAAGTACCATAACATAAACTAATCAAGCACCATCTAGCTAATTCAAAAAATAATTAGCAACAACTAAACATAGCATCTAGAGGATACTAGTATCTCAAAAAAAGCTAATAGGTTTTCTTTGTAACACGTTTTTATTAGTTTTCCAACTTGCGATCTAGCGCTTTGAACCTTGAAGCTATACATGAAACAAATTGCTTGCAAATCTCTTGCAAGCGGAGTTAGTCCATTCTGAATCATGAACAGAAATCAAACCATCATAAAGAAAAGAGTACAGCCATCGTAATGCACAAGTCTTTGTTGTCCCAAATCTTGGTTTCGAGAAGCAAATGGGCAAAGAAACAATCCGGGGACAAACCAAGAAAGAACGCACAAGAATGATGATATCCTAATTCGGGATAAACCCAAACCCTAATACTCACGACGAGCAAGAAGACGCCGCCCAGAAAAATTTTGAACGAGATGGCGAGAGGAAAGGGGACTAAAGAGAGGGAGCGACGCTTACGTATTCGCAGAGCAGCTGGAGCTCATCCTCTTGCAAGTGCTGCCCTTCCTTCACCTTGGAGATCCACAGATCCAAATCCATCGCCATGAAAGGAGAACGACGAGTTCTTCGAACAATACCGCTCCCGCTCTTTGATTCGACTCGATTGGAGAGGGGAAGGGAGAAAGAGGGGGGGAGAGCGAGGGATGGGAACGGCAACAGCTCCGTGGGGTGCGAAGTCCTCCGCCGCGTGGTTCGTTCCCTTCGCCGTTCTTGATGCTACAAAACCGATATTTATATCACGATACAGTAAATAACGGTACGCTTTAATGTAACGGGAACGCATCACCTGTATCTCATAAAGCCGGTCAAAGGCAGTATCAGTTTCAGTCTGCAAATGCAACGAACGTGGTAGGAAAAGCTCCGAGCCTGATGTTACAAACGCATTTATAACACGATACATTAAATCGTTATGAGGATAGGCTCGAATGTAACGGGAAAGCACTACCTGAAGCATATAACGCTGGTAATACACGCAACTATTACACTCTGCATGCGCAATGCACGTGATACGAAAAGCTCCCTTTCGCGCCGCCCGATTTGTTATATTCGTGACACGACACAGTATATGTACTTTGTAGGTAAATTCGAATGCAACGGGAATCGTACCTGAAAATTACAATGCCAGCTATATATACACACGTAACCAGGAATTGGCTAGGGTGCACCGGTCGTTTCATTCCATGAGCCACCCGATCCACCCAAGACTAATTCCATTTTTTATTTTTTATTTTTTATTTTTTGTATTTTTCTGAATTTGACCCTTTTTTGTGATAATATATATGTATATACATACACACTTATATATACATATATTACAATAGGAAATCTTCTTCAATTATGAAGACAAGTTTGATTCCATCTATCTTCTAATTTCTGACTATAATTTCAAATTTATAAGTGCTAAACTTTTACTTACATTAATCTAGCAAAACAATGTTATTTGATTAAACTTTCCCCATTCTTTCGTGTTATTATACATTTGCTTAAATTTTTTCTTCAAAGAATTTAATTCATAGATATAAATTTAATCCTTAATATATGATGTGAGTCTCATTTGAAAGAGAAAATTCTACCTAGTTCTCTACTTTCCCACTCAACGATTAGCATGTAAATGAATTGTAAGGGCAAAAAGATTGATTGGAGAATAAATGATAGAATAAGAACATACGTGATTGAACAATTTTAGTGTTTTATTCATATACACATGTTGTTCACATTATACATACATGAAAACAATGAACTCACAGATTCATAGTATCACATTTTAATTCAACCACCAAATCTTGTTCTTTATGCTTTTTTGAATTGGATGCTACACTGGAATTCAATCAGTAAATGGAATCTTCGACATCATGTTCATGGCCACATATCTTCAACCAGATGGTTTGCAGTCCAGCAGCAGATCATCTCATCTTCTTGATAGGGCCTCTCGGGATCCTGTTGAGGACTGTAGAGTCCAGCTTCCTGTAGAATGTATGGAGGTCATGGCTTCCTCTCACAGCCAGATGATTGACTTCGTCCTCGTACCGCTCGTACAGCGCTGGCAGCGTGTGGATGCACAGAAGACCTGGAACCAGGCAAATGCATCATCATTGCAGGAGATGGAGGAGTTGATCAGTGTAATGCTTTGTTCTCTCTGTGTGATGCTTACCAAGATATAAGAGGCTCAAGGAGCTGCAGCAGCTTCCCACTATGGAAACCACCCAAAGCGATGCAATTGCCTACAGAAGGAAAGCAGTATAAGACTTGAAGGAATGGAGAGAGTTGAAATTGATTCAGATATAGACATGCTGGTTAAGGTGTCAAACCAGGAGACGAATCCTCCTCAGCTTTTGCTAAACGTTGTTGGAAATATTTCTTGTCCTATTGGGCTGCCTGTAATCTTATTGATGCGTGAACCAAACCAAGGTATGAAGGAGAGGGGCAAGGAGAGCTTAAGCTGCTATGAATGGACCTCTTATATTTGTAAGGTGTTCAGAAAGGAAAGCATTGTGACACTGGATGAAAATAGAGAGGGGTAGATATCATTTGATGTGTTAAGTAAAAATAAAGAGGGACATATACAACTAGTTGTAAGCCAATTAAAGAAAAGGAGCGCTCCACAAATATTGATTAGCTATCGAGTGAAATTAGAGATTGACAAATATAGGATTTGAACTCAAACAACTTTGATAATCCTAGGAGTTATTACAAATGGGCCAGATATATCATCAAGTGTTAAACAACAAGACAAACCCTCCTTGGTATATCGCTAAATGTTTTGTTGATATTTTTTTAAAATCTTGGACTGTTTTTGACAAGGATCTGCAGATGACCAATAATCCCAAAAACATTTATAAGTTTCAACATTCCCACTCACATACATGCAAGCTAAGCTAGGCGCTAAAATAAAACCCAAGTGAAAGGACATTACACAAGTATTGATTAAATATCATGTGAAAATAAAAAATGATAGATACAATATTTGGATTCACAACCTGCTCTAATATCATGATAAAAATTTTGAATATTATGACAAAATCTTAAAAAGTTTGAGTTATTGAAAAATAATTAAATATATTTATAAGCTTTAATTATTGCAATATTACAAGATCACACAAGATCTAGAAAAATGATTGGTCATTAGAACTTGATATGCAGGGTGTAGGTTGTATAGAATGCTTACATATATACATAGTTAGAAAAAGAAGGTAGTAAAGAGTTCATGTACCAAGAGAAACAGCTTGAGATCTTTTCCGCTTGCAATGTCATGGAGGACGGAGATGCCTCTAGTAAGTTTGGCATGGAAGGACAATGAGAATTTCCTAAAAGCATCCTCTGATAAAATGACCTTGGGGATTCTTGGAGGATATCTACAAGATCAAAAAGAGGAGTTTGGAATGCAACCCAAAAGCTGAAGTTATTAATCTCACACATGAATATTTTCTTAACATCAATAAACACAGATACGGAAGAATACCGGTCCATCAGAGCTGCAACATTCGACCAGATGAACACGACGAGCATGGTTGTGATGGAGATGTGGCACAGCAGCGTGAGGAAATGGTACTCAGCCACCTCAAACAGGAACCAGATGACTGTGGCCCCGGCGAGGACTCCTGCCGACAAGTACTTGTTCCTCCACAGCAAGATGTCAGCAACTACAACCCCACGCAGACATAACATCAAACATCCGTTATGCTTTAGGGTTGCTAATGCAGAATGCCACAACGAACACATCGTCGATCGATTCATAAGATCACTAACCTTTTTCTCCGCCAAGAAGATCGTGAAGGGGTCTTCTTCGCCTGGTAGTGGATTTGGGCTGCTCGTTGGAATCAGAATCGTAAATGATCCGCGGCATGTCTTCCACGTGTGCTTCGACGGCTGCTGCTGATGGCCGGGCATGGCGATGCGGGTCCTTATCAAGAACATTTGGATTCTAATCTTACTGCCAAAGTGTTGGGAACGAGGGAAAAGGAATAACTTTCAGGTGAGATTTCTGGGAGTGGGACTGTGGGAGGAATCATGGATTGCTTCGGCCACAGGAACAGAGGAACGGGAAGAGCTGGTGTCTCCACCTGTTTCGAGTGCAACACCTTCTCTACTTCAGCAGCTATGCCATCATCTGGCTCGGAGCGAAGAAACCTGATGACACATGAGCTTGCGAGGGAAAAGAGGGTGAGAAAGGAATCACATTCTTATAGGACTATGTTGTGCCTAAGTTTCAGATTAAGGACTTGTAAACGGAAGCAAACGACGCTTCAATGTTAGGGGTGATCACTGTTCGGTTCGAACCAGAACCGAACTGAATCGATCCGGAGGATCCGAATCGAAATTGAAATAGAAGATTCTAAACCAGTTAAATATTTAAACATTAATAAATTCTCTGTTGTGGTGATTAATACTTTACATTGACTTGAGTTCGATAGAGTATTTTTTTTTTCTTTTTTATCAATCAAAACAGGTGAATTAAATCGGAACTGAAACTAGACTGCCTGAAACTGTCTGAAACCGATTTGATGTTTCGATAATCAAAATTTTTACCAATTAAAAATAAAATATGATAATCAATTATAATATCTCATCATCAAATTAATACATTAAATATTAAAATCCAACAAATGAAATTTTGATAGTTCAACCTTTGCTTAGTAGACTTACTACAACATCACCAAAAACAAATAATGTAAGAGTAAGAATTTATTGGATAGATTTTAAATTCTTTAACCTTTGACAACTGCTTCATTAATTTTCTTATAAGAAAACCTAAGAAGTACATGGAAACATGAGATATTATTCATTTATAACCAGAAACATTATTCTTATAAGCAGTTGTTCCATGGCCTAGTTCAAGCATAAATAAGTACCTCAGATCAGGTATCGAATCTGGACTTTGCGTAATGTGCACAACAAGAATGCATTTCAAGCAGTCTTTCCTATAAATAGGAGCATCAATAATACGATAAATATATATGATGATTCTCAGCAGAACAATCAAACAACCGCACATGCACCAAGGAAATGTTAAGTTCGTGATTACTGAACCTCCCTCAACCACAAATGGAACACGGCAAGCAATGCTTGATGGTAGGACTGTTTCAAGTGCTTGCAGGTGCTTCTGATTTTGCATCTGTCGAGATTTCCTCAGTCTTCTCCACTTCTCCAATTTTTTGCACAATTTCTGCTTGCTCTATGATAACACAGGAAATCAGTACCAGATCATATATAAACAATATATCTACATGGTTAAAGTAGCAACTAGAATCTACTTGGAATGGCAAACAATGAATCTGCGAACTGAGCTAATTAAGCAAGTTTAGCTGCAGAAATTTCAGGGATGAATATTATCAAAGAAATCATAAACTTTATATTTCCAGAACCTACTTCTTCCTCACAAGAAAAGTATTCCAAATGGAAAAGGGACTTCTTAACCTGATTTAACTGTGATCATTGTTAGGGTGATGTTAACAGCCTGTTTTAATAGAGAAAGCCAGGGACAAGAGAACATAATAAGAGAGCAGGAGAGAAGTGGAAAGATTGGAGAAAAATCAGTTCTTTCCGAGATCTCTTGTTTTGCTCCTGAACCGGAGACATTTGGTGAGAAGTGAAGAGAATCAGGTTACTTATGTATTTCTCTTTTTTACCTAATTTTCCCAACTTTTATATTATCTTTTTTTTTTTCATTTAACAAAGTGATGAGAAGTGGAGAAAAGCAGAAAGGCACTTAGGAAGCTGAGAGGGTCCTGGCTGAGGTACATGAGGGGCTACGCAGAGAGCATATTGATGGGTGAACCGATGTCATAGCATTCAAAGTGCTGCAAAAGGGATTTTGCGACAAGGATATTATTAGTAAGTTGAAGAAGGATGCCATGGGCGACCAATGCCAGAGATTTTCCGGAATCCAACATCAACAAATGATTCCTCTAAGCCCGATAGACTGCACCTAGCCTTTGTCCGATGGGAAATAGACCTCCTCAACCCTTTTCAATGCAGAATTCTCAATGTAAGGTCGACCAATTCACCAAGTGGGTGAAAGCCAAGCCACTAGCCTCTATAGAATCATAGGTGGAGAGTTTTGTGTAGAAGAACATTACTCCAAGGTTCAAAACCCCAAGAGCTATGTCATACTCTAGAAGTTCAATTCGATGACCCATCCTCAAACCAATAGGCTCACTAACGTGAGATACCAGAACCAGGTCACTTCACAAAGCGTGTCGTTGATGCAAAGGGGATATGTGTCAATGAACTACTTAGTATCTTGTGGGCTTCCTAGACTACGCCAAAGACCGCATCGGGAGAATCTCCCTCGAAAGAATCCCCTTTAGCCTAGCCTATGGTACTGAGACAATCTTACCTCCTAAAGTCATTTTTTCAACACCTCAAATAGAGGGCTTTGAGGAAACAACCTTTCTTCGAAGAGGGACTTCGCACAAACCTAAACCCCATTGGTGAGGACAAGGAAACATATGTTAAAGTACAAGAGAGCTCTAACAAAACTAAATAATTGAGGTGTTCGTCAGCAAGGCATCGACTTAGGTGATTTGTCCTTTGAAAAGTTAAAGTCAAGGATCAGACTCACTTAAGGGGAAAACTAGCATTGAACTAGGAAGGGCCTTAAAGGGTCATTAAAGTCATTCGAGATGAAAACTCGAAACAACCAAAGGAACAACACTCCCTCGAACTTGACATATATCGAACCTTAGAAAATTTTATCCCTAACCTGTATTTCGAGCAAAACACATGATATAGCAAAAAATTCTTCATTGATACTTTGAAATTTTTTTACATTATACAAGTCAGGTCCTTACACAAGATTCAAAAGTGATTCATTAGATTCCGACCCACAAAAACGAAAGGACAAGGAGATTTAAGGGGTTATAAATATGTTGACAACTTCTATTCCAGAGGCACCGACGCCTTCATCCAATAGGGACGTTGAGTTATCGTTGAAGTCGATGTGGGTCTCCATTGACACCAACTTGTCCTTCGGCAAGTCAATGCAAGGATTTTCTTCAACTTGGAGGTCAAGATACTTGGTTTTTGTTTGGGTGATAGCAGGAGATATCCACACTTGAAGGATGCATCCCCCACTCGAAGAAGGCAATCCCTCCGACTCCTTATAGGCTGCAACCGTCTCAATTGCTAGCTTCTGAGCCAATGCTTTCTCAACCTGAAGTTGCTTCATTAGATCAAATATCTTTGTCTTTTGCATATTGATTTCTCCTTGAAGATGCAACTAATCTTGCATCTGACAGTTGTGCTCCCGGATCATATTCAATTGGTTCGCTTGTCAGCCATTCTTCTCAACAAGGGCATCAATGCACTATTGTTCCTCGATCAACCTTGTTTCCCGATTGACAGGCTTTGCCTTCAGCTTCACAATTATTCATGGATCGGCCCGATCTTTCCTCAACCTCAAGCTTATCCTTCTCCTCACTTAGGAAGGAGACGATGCTCCCTGAGTCACAAAACCAATCAATAATCCCCATCAAATAGTGGTTATGCTGCACCAGAAGAAACATGTTAGAATACTGAGGTGAAAAACCCAACAGGGAACTTAGCAAATTGGAAGAACTTACCACCACAACATGTTTAGTCACCTCTTCGATCATCACCTCGAAGGGCAATGTGTCAACCTCCTTGGCTAGAGGAGGGATGAGAACCCCTCGGAGGTATTAGCTGACTAAGTGCCCATCCTTCCATATCGCATCAGATGCCTTTAACGAGTACCATCGTGCCTTCAAGGGTTCTCCTTCCATCAGGTCAAGCAAGTTCGACGCCTGGAGGGCAACGAAAGGTGCCAATTTGCATTTGCACAAGTCATGCATGTATTGATGCCACGATCTTTTTGACGTTGATCCTGCCTTAGGCACTGGGGTGTCGGGGTAGCACTGTCCGATGCCACCTCAACGTGGAGGCTAAATATCCTCCCTTCATCACCACCCCATGCTTTCAGGACGACTTGACCTCAATCGATGCCTCGACTGGCACACTCCTCTCTAGCACCCAGGTCATTGAAGTTGTCAACAAAGCTAAGACAATCGAACTCCTCGATGGAATTCGCATGGAAGCAAGAGCTATCGAGGCAACCACCTTTCGCTTTAGCTTCGTGAGATCCATTCATGCAACGAGGTGTCAAGTCAAACATTAGGAAAATAATGCTAAAATGAAAAGGAACGAAACACAAAGACGTACCCCAAGGACCTGGGCTTAGGTTAACATCGATCAATCGATCTTCGACTCTTTGTTTGATAACTAAGGAAGAGGAGAGGATCACTACCAAACGAAGCATCGAGCCCTTCTTCAACTGATGTCCCATCTGAAGAAGATGACACCCTCCCTAACCTCGACGTTAGGCTATCCAAGGATAGGACTTCAACACCCTCGACCGTGATCTAAACCTCATGATCCCTTGAGTTAAAGGCACGCCACCATTTTCAAAACCTAGACTTCAAATCCATGGATGAAGACCCTCGTGCATAAAAGGCTTTTAAAACAACAATATATAGTCTCAAATGCATAAATCCTCAGTAGAGTCTACACAGCTTAGGAAAAGCACACAAATGGAAGATACAACAAATTAAGTGAGGACACAAAAATTGAACCTTTCCCTCTCTCTATCTCATATATAGACCCTAATGATAAAGAGAGATTTCACTAGCTTTTGAATTATACGAAGAAATTCCCATAGAAAGATAACTAAAGGACAATTGCATCTTGATCCAATTTAGTATAGCCTCCCTTCTTTGAAAGATAGATCTTTCAATCATCAAGGGATCGAGACTCGAAAGAGGTGGAAAAGGCCATTTCCTTCATCCGAGAAAAAAAGGAGTGCTTTAAAAGGACTAAGGGGCTGCAAGCTAGGAGGCTATGGACTCAAGAAGCCTTAGAGTGAGGCCTCTTCCGCCCCAAAAAAGGCCCTTTATAGGGCATCAGCATCAAACATCTTTTCACCTTTTATGTCCTCAATTTCCCACTAAGATATTTCCCATTCAAGGATTCTCACTCACCCAATTCTCGCTTACCAAGAAGGTTGACCAACACGTGCGATGACATTTGACCCACCTGCCAAATCAAATCCCAAAGAAGATCACTCGATGTGCCCTGCTGGGTTAAGCATTGTGAATCATCTGATATGCCCTCCTTGAGCAAAGCATCACAGATCATCCGATGCACCCTCCTCGGGCTAAGAATCATGATCACCCAATGCGCCCTAGTCAAGCTAAGCATCCTAGATCACCTTATGGGCCCTTCTCATATTAAACACTATGGATCACCTTGTGTGTCCTTATGCTAAGCATCACCACCTGATGTGCCCTCCTCGAGCTAAGTATCATAGATCATCCGATGTGTCCTCCGAGGATCGAGTATCAAGGACCACCCAATGCAGCCACCTTAGGCTAAACACCATGGATTACTCAATGTGCCTTCCTCAAGTAAGCATCACAGACCACCCAATGTGCCCTCATTGGACTAAGCATCGTGATTTATCTGATGTGCCCTCATTGAGCTAAACATCTTCCTCCAGCTAAGCATCGTAGACCACCCAATACACCCTCCTCGGGCTAAGCAAAGCGGATTGCCCGATGCTCTCCTTAGGCTAAGCAAAATGGATTACTCGATATGCCCTCTTCAGGCTACACATCACAAATTGCCCGTTGCACCCTCCTCGGGCTAAGCAAAGCGGATTGCTCAATGCTCTCCTTAGGCAATAACCATAATGGATCACTCGATATGCTCTCTTTGAGCTAAGCATCACAGATCGTCCGATGCACCCTCCTTGAGGTCATCATAGATCACCCAATAGGCCATCCTCGGGCTAAGTATTTTTTATTACCCGATGCGTCCTTCTCAGGTTAAGCATCATGGATTATCCAATGCACCCACATCGGGCTAAGCATCATGGATCACCTTATGTGCCCTCCTCAAGCTAAGCATCGTGGACCATCCGATGCATCTTTTTAGGACTGAGCATCAAGGACCTCTTCGGGAGGAGCATCGAGGACTGACTGAGATGCCTTCAGGCCAACCATAATGATCCCTCTAAGACACCCAAACTATGAAAGCAACCTTTAACACTCACGAGTCCACCAAAAGCGAGTGTGTCTAAATTATATTTTAGCACCCATTCAGAAACACTCCCCAATACAATTTCAAGGGACAATCGATATGGGAAATATCCATCTTAATCTGTTGCTCAACACATGACAATCACATCACCTATTAATGATAAAAGGTCTCAACTAATGGCTCTACCATGTCAGTAGAAGCCAAACAAAAAATATTATCTAAATATTTTCTGTTTTGCAAAATACTATTCCTAACCGCAAGCATCTAGGAGAGAACCGACTATAAAAGACGAAGATGAATAGGATTACCAAGGTCAGACTCTCTTTTTTTCGTTTACATTCTAATCCCACTTTGAGAGCCTAATTTGAACGTCAAAGAGATCTATTGAGAAGCCCTTCCAATGCCGATCTTTGTGCAAAAAGCACACCTTGGGATCAATACCTCTTCGAGAGATCAAGACGTTGGGTAAGACCAAAATTTTTATATTGATCGAACTCGAACCAAGTCAAGCAGGTCAACACAAATTCAACCACCAACATCAAACCACATGACATGGATTAATGTAACCCAGATGACTTGTCCATCTATACAATAAAGGACAAAAATCTCTACAATGCCACATTGCAAATCCATGTACTTGTCCGTAGCAATTGAAAATCCTAAGGGGTGAATATTTTTGCAAAACATATAACAAAAATGTTTAATGTATTATTTTTAGGTTGTTGTACTAACCATGCTTTTTTATGAGTTTTCGAGTATCTACCAGTTATTTTCTTTTATCAACGATTTTCGTTGACCTTACAAAAACTTATTAATTATACCAACTCTTAAGTTTTCAGTATTAACAATATTTGAGGGAATTATTTACAGTAACAACATTATTTGAGGGAATTATCTATCAATTTAAAGTCAAGCAAAGTTTAGACAATATTCACTAGCACAAGATCTTATGATTCAATGATCTTGATTTTACAATCTAAATTAAAATGGCCTTAAACAATTCATGATCATAACAAATAGATCAGTTTTGTCAACTAAACAACTCATAGGTTTGGTAATATCCAACTTAATCATTTATTCTTGTATTAGACAGTTGTTTTCTATGAATTATTGAGATATTTCCTATATTTTGAACTAAGTAATTTGTGATAATAAACTTACAAGAAATTTGAAAAGATCACCAGTAAAACATTTAATGTCAGAATAATATTATATATTTTTTAAGGACAGAGACAGTTAAAATTCAATAATTTTATTATTTGTTAAATCTTAATTAATTATATTGACATTTTTTAAGCAAGAAATCTAAATTAAGTAAATTATGATATTTGTTTCTTGACATATTAATTAACTTCACAGAAAATAAGGTTTCTTGAGTTATGATTTGATCTAGCTCAAGGCCTTCTATGATTTGCAATATGATCCCAATTTTGACAAAATTGTTCAATTCTTGATGCAATATCGAGTGTTTCCATGGGTAACTAATCTTCATCGGTGAATTTTATGTTAGTCTACATAAAACAGATCCTTCTAATTACAGAAGATCCATGCATAAACCACATCAAGAAAGCAAGTTTTCTATCACATAGATATAATTTTGTGAGCTTGAATTTGAAGATCTGAAATCAAGATCTGTATATGCAAAATACCAAACTTCAGATGGATGATATGTAGGTCAAGGAAGTATAGGCTAATAAACCAGTAAACTATCAAACTATTAATACTTCTAATGGAGATCATTCATGTGAATATATGAGCAAATGCGTTCATAATGATGCCATTATGAAGCCTACAAGGATTTTAGTTGTATATACAAGCATCAGAACTACTATATATTAGAAGTCCAAGGCTAAAAAGTATCCAAACATACAAGGTTAACTTAATAAATAGGAGGTTGTAATCAATTTACCTTCATCGTCACTATCTTCAAAATCATCATCCATAGCATCACCTCCCATATTACCAAAATTCTGCACATGAGATACATGTATAACATAAATTAATTGATAAACGAAAAATTAGTAGGAAGAAGGGTATACTGAAGTGGTCATTACTGAGAAATCCATCCCTCCCAAGTCCAAATCACCAGGACCTGATAAAGTGAAAAAAAACACAGATTTTAGTACTTGCAAATGGTGTACAAAATGCAAAATCATGGAATCAATTTTACCACCAAATATATGCATAAAAGATTAAATTTGATCCATAGAATTGAACAAACTGAATCATTAAAGGTTCTAAATCCCCTGCAAGTCACTCTCCAAGCATGTCTTGAGTATAAACGGCCTACTCTTGTTCTTAATATTATGAGTTATTTATCTGCAATATGATGATTCTCAAGGTTCTTTAGTTCTTCGGACATAATTAATTCTAAAAAGATGCAAGTCCAAAAAAATCTATTTAATGTCTGAATGAGTCAATATGCAGTGCTCATATGAAAAGGCAATGTGATTGATACATAGTATATATTCCACAAAGCCAGGTCGAATACAAGATAGAAGAGTATATGGCAAATGCTAAATAAGAAGGGCGCAATATAGCATAAAAATAGCATTAATATAAATTGTATAGTGCTTTTTTTCACCTATCATTAGTTTATAAAAATAATAAATTATGTATAATGGTTTCTCAAATAACAGCATCTACATATGTATGCAAATCATACCTCAAGTATCCTTGAAGAACACAAGGAAGAAATTAGAAATGTGTATATATACTTATGAAGATGAAAGCAAGTTTCTAAGTATCTACTATGAAAAATCATTAATACAAAAAAGTTTCTAACATGTCAATTCATTCCTGCCAGATGTTTTTGATGCAGTGATTTAAAAAGCGCTAGACGCCAAAATGCGCTAAGGTCCAAAAATTCCCGAGGCGTTAGGCGCTTGCCCGAGCGAAACGAGACGCTAAAATATAAAAATATATAATATAATTAATAAATATAATTATTTAAATAAAAAATATCATTAAATTAAGAAAATCGGGTACAAAATCACAATAAATAAATAAATCATAATAGTATTTTTTATTTTTTTAAACAAAAAATATACTATTAAATAAATAAAAATTAATAGTATTATAATCGAAATAATATATTATTAATCTAATAAATAAAAATACTATTATTAGTATATAGTTAGTAGTATACTATTAATATACTATTAACAGTATAGTGAGAAGACCGAGGCTGCTGAGGCAACGGCAGCGGTAGCAGGCGATAGCCGTAGCTGGAGCGGGAGCGGCGGCGACAGCGGGAGCGACGAGCGACAGTGGGAGTGGGAGCGGGAGCTGCAAGCGGTAGCGAGTGCGGCGAGCGACAACGAGAGCGGCGACAGCAGCAGCGAGCGACGACAGCAGCGACGAGAAACGATTGTGGCAGCGGCGAGCAGCGATTGTGGCAGCGGCGAGTAGCGACAGTAGCAGCGAGCAGTGATAGTGGTAGCGGCAGCAGAGAGCAGCGATAGCGGAGAAGAAATCTCGACGGCAAAATCGCGAGTGTTAGGGTTGGGGAAGTCGCGGAAATCGCGAGAGGAAGCCTGATATCGATGATTTAGTTGGTTCGATTGAACCAACTAAAGCACCAGAGACCAACCAGACCTAAAAAATCTGGTTATGTCGCCTGGTTTAACCCAGGCGCTCGCCCAAAGCGCCTAGGCGGCGCCTCTTTGAAGCGAGGCGCTCGGGCCTCGCCTCGCCTCGCCTCGCCCGAACGCCTATTGAAATCACTGCTTTGATGTAGTAAAGGGTCCCAATGAAGCCCTTGTCGGTCTCCAATCACCTCATCACTGAAAGATGAGGGTAACGCCCATATCTCCTAACTCATTCCTCTTTTTCTCTGCCTTGACCACCTCATCTTACTCGTATCATTTTCCTCGTCTCAGTTAACTCTAGTTATAGAACACAGCATATAACAGAGATGTATCTACTTAACTCTCGAGATGCATGGACTTGTGTCTAGTTATCCAGTAGACCCACATCCGGCAAGTACTAGATACTCCTAGGTCAGCTTCTAAGCCAGACTATATCACCCAAATGCACAACATCAATATGAAATGCCCAAAATGCATAAAATTGTTAAATGTAAGTTGCAAAGCATTTACCAAATACATGATTTGGGCTCAGATTAGACACTTAATATTGCAACAAAATCCATATGTATGAATGGTGGTAATGATAAAAATTGGTTTGTTTGGTTGTCCAACAGAGCAGATATTGTCCATTATGCTTCTCGACGTTTCAAGATATGCACTTTGCAGAAGTCTCACAGCACAATACCTAATCCAAATTGTATGGCCCACCTAGTCAATCCACATAAGCACTAACAAAGGGCCCTGGCACGAGGCATAATGTGAGCATGCTCAGAAGTTTGAAAAATGTATATACTAGCAACAGAAACTCTAGTTTGATTCTCATATTGGCTGTGGATTTGCTAGAGACTATTATTTGACTATAATACCAAAAATACTACTTCAGGTCACAGTTCCCCATTATGAATATTTGTGTGTTCATTTAGAGTTAGTATAAGCACATAAATGATGTGCATCATGTGATATCCATCCTCTTCATGCAACTATAAGAAACGGTATAAACAATAAGGAGGTGTACCATTAGCATCTTCGTCTACCCACTTATCCCAATCAACTTTGACATAGTGAGGAGCCTTTCCATCACCACGCAGAAGCTTTTTCCACCATCCTTTCTCTGCTTTTTCTACCACACAGAAGATAGATCTGACACCAACATTTATTTTGCTTGCCTAGTGGATGGCATTGTTTAAGCAAGAATAAACGACTAGGAACAAAAAAATATGACAAATCAGTTCATGATTGATAATAAAACCATACCTCCTTATTTACTTTATCATAAAGATCCATTTTTAACTCATAAGTGCTATTTCCAGCACCGGCAGTGGCCGAAAATGTGAAAATGCCATCAGGTTCCAGATTAACTTTTGCATCTTTTGCATCGGGCAATTGAACAGTGATGTAAATTTTGTCAAGCCTCTGAGCCCATTTGACTTCAGGATGACGACTGAGAAAAGTAGCAAATAATATGTCAGACAACTTATTAAAAGATAAATAACCATAAAGGTGCATGAGGCTCTTAAATCACAGAGGTACAACCTTATACACCATACAAAATAATATATATCTATTGCTAGAAATCACACCATCAACGAGCACAGGCAAGTAAATAATATATACAAACATGTTCATCCCAATTTTAAAATCAAGCTGTTAAACTTTTAGCCTATGCCAAATCATCCACAAGCTTAAACTGACAGATGAACCACAATTTATTCATTAATATTATAACCCTCTAACTCATAAGTGGGTTGGCAAAATGGTCACAGCCCAACACATGAAACTCTGAATTAAATTGGGAGGAAAAATATAGTTTCTAGAATGGAAAACTTCCAAGAAATCCTCTAGAGATGAGGAGTTTTCTTGATTTCGCTGGTTATTAGAGGAGATTCATAATTCATTTAAGGGTTTGGTATGACGATGTGGAGACTCGGACACAGACATCCAATGCCAATATCATGTTGGATTTTTAATCTGTCAAATCATCTAACAGCTTAAACTAATAGATGAGACAGTGTTTATTCGTTTATATACTAATAAAGCCAATAACCATGTATTAAAAACCTATAAAAGCCACAAACATGTGTTTCCTGGAACACCAGATAAATGGGACGTTTTTGGAACTGGTTTGTTGCATTGCTGTAACGCCAGCTTTAGAACAAACAATTCCGTCAGTTGTGAATAGTCATGTAGCTGTGGCATGTCGAACTTGTTCTCGATGATTTCAAGAGCCAAACAATAGGTGTCGGAACCATTTTGGTACAGCCTTACGGAATCATCACAGGAAAATAAAGTTGCGTGTCACACTTTCCATGAAGAAATGTGACCAATTAACTAACCAATAAAACTACTAAAAAATCGATCTTTTTATGCAATATTCCAATCTACCACATGTTCCTAGTGCCATCCGCACTACAACGAACATCCTATTATGGATTCAAGAAACCAACAGATTAAGTTCACAATAGTGTCTCGTGATATTATATCATACCAACAACTGTCACTAAAGCAGAATGGGGAAGAAATAAGCGAATAGTAGACCAAGGTTCGAAGTTCCTGCGTCGGCAGCACCGGGGTATTTTCCGGCCACCGGAACTACATGTGTCAGAGTCTGGATTCGTGTCGGTGTCGGCGTGGTCAGTGTACCTCCGCCGGAGCGGAAATCCGAGAAAGAGAAAGAAAAGGAAATTCTAAAGTGGCGAAGACACGTTTCGCTCGAAGGAAAACAAATGCATACCTCATATCTAAATAACCCTCTCTCTTTCTTTCTCCGGCGCAATTCTCAGACGAGACGGGGCCGGCCTGCGGCGGCGACGAGGACGACGTCCTAAATGCGCGTCTGCTGTAAGCGAGCGAGACTTCAAAGGGGCTTAAATTGGCTTGGCAACACGTGCTTACCACGTGTTGGGTTATTGCACCAACACTGAGTTTTGATTTAGAACCTTACAATAATCAGATTTGGATTCAACAAAGTTAACTATATTACTTTATATAATTATATAAAGAGGGATATTCTCTAAATGGTGAATGGTACAGTCTGGTCACTGATATTAAGATTAATTTGTTCTTAAACATGACGAAGACAAGCTAACCTAAAGTGTTTTTCTAACTTTTGCCTTTGGAGAAAAACTATGTAATTTGATTATTTACAAATGAGTCTCGCTTGAAATCTTGTCTAAGTCAGAAAGTGATATCACCATTGAAAGTTTTTGGTATTTTTTTCTATTTTTTAGCATTTGAATTATGCATCATTTTTATTTTCTCCTTGTTTTTATATTTCTAACAAATTATAATGCATCCATACAATACTTTTTCACATTTGATTTTCTAAATATGTCAATAATAAATGTAGAAAATTTAGTCAAGAAAAAAGTTTTCTTGATAGGTGATACACTGTTTTTGAAGAAAAATATAAAAATATGATGCCCTATTCAAAATGATCTGAAATATTTAGAAAAACTTTGAATGCAATACTTATGGACATATGTCACTGGTTTTTTATTTTAGAGAATCTTTTTGATATTTTTATAGATTTTTGAGCATATGAATAGTGTGTTATTTTTTTTATTTTCTCCTTATTTTTTTCTAATTAGATATTTTTTTTATTAAATTATTAATTCTAACCCTTTTTAGTTTTAAACAGAAAATAATCATATAATCAAACACTTATTATACTTGTAGAATGTCTAAATCCAATTGTAAGAATATTGATTTAAACATAGGTATGTTTTTATTTATATGAATTTTTTATATAATTTTTATTTAATTATCATTGATAATTTTAAATTTTATCTTTATAGTTTCATTTATTGATTCTCGTAGTCATTCTAATTATGAAGAGGAGTTGAAAAGCCAATATGGTTGGATAGTTCCTGGATGAAAAACTTTATGGATCAACTACTAAGCATAATCAATTTATTGAGATATCACATACTAGTAAGGTATATTCTTTCATAACCCACACTAATTATAAATTTTTTTGAGATAGTTAAATAATAAATTTATTTTTTATTCTGCGCTATTCAAACCGCATTAAGAGCAATCTCCCATAATATATGAAAATAACTTTTTGATGAAACTATCATTTGAACATGGGTCTCGTAGTCATATAGTTTTTAACCCTCTTAAAAATATAATTATATTACTAGATTACTAATTAAAATCATTACAAAACTCATTAAGAGCAATCTCTCATGCACTTTTATAAAATAACTTTATATTTTTTAATATAAGTATAAGTCATCTTTGGAGTATAATTAACATTTATAACAACTTATATTTGCTTTGAATAGTGATGAAAGAACTATTGTTTTTTTTATTCTTGACAAATTATAATCATGATCTTTATTAAACTTGATAATTATGAGGATATTAGTTCCTTTATTAAACTTGATAATTACGAGGATATTAGTTCCACCACGAGCTACTATCATTTATTTCACAAAGATTTTATATTTTACTATCATTTACTTTTATCCGTTAGGATCAAGAGCACTAAGAGGGGGGGGTGAATTAGTGCAGCGGAAAACCTTCTACGATTAAAAAAACTACGTTCGTTCGATAAAAGTGATTTCAGTAAGAAAGTCGATTCGTAAATCACTTTAACTTTTGATTAAGTGAGATGTAGCAAAGATATAAATGCAGTTTGCGGTTATGGTTCAAATCAGATAGTAGGTGCAAACTAAAATATGATATTCGTACAAAAAAACTGATTTACGTCTAAATGCTGATTCGTAAACCACTTGATTAAGCGAGATGCAGTTAAAGCAAGAATATAAAGGCAGTTTGCAGTTATGATAGAAATCAAAACGTAAATGCAAACTGAAATATGATAATCGTACGATAAAGCTGATTTATGTCTAAACGCCGATTCGGAAAGTGCAAAGCTTGAAACCCAATCGTATATGCGCAGAAAGCAGTAACTTTTGAGGAGGTTTGCAGTAAAGATAAGATGCTCAAAGTAAATGCAAACCGAGATTTAGAGTGGTTCGGTCAATCTTGACCTACTCCACTTTTGGCTTCCTCCACCGACGAGGCCACCGACGTCAACTAGAGGCCTTCCTTCAATAGGCGAAGGGCAACCACCCTTTTACAGTTTCACTCCTTTTGACGGGCTTAGGAGACAATCCTTATAGAATTTCCTTTCCTCTCATAACAGATTAGAACTTAGAAGAAAAGAGGAAGAAAAATTTTCAACTCATACAACACTTTTGAGCTCTAAAAATCACAAAGTAAAATCAGAATTTCGGTGGTTTCTGGGTGCCCTTTCAGTGCTGAAAGGGTGGGGTATTTATAGGCCCCAACCTAGTTTGAATTTGGAGCTTAAAACTGTCAATTCTCGGAATTCCGGGATCTGGCGGTTGCACCGCCTGACTGAGGCGGTTTCACCGCTTGGCAGAGCTCGAAGACTGAGCCTCTAGGCGGTGCCACCTCCTATCAGGGGCGGTTGCACCTCCTGCCAGAACTCGAAGACCGAGCTCAGGCGGTGCCACCGCCTGACTAAGGCGGTTGCACCACTCAGCCAAAGCTCGGAGACCGAGCCCAAGCGGTGCCACCTCCTGTCAAGGGCGGTTGCACCGCCCAGTCTCACTCGGAGACTGAGCCCAGGCGGTGCCACCGCTTGGCTTGGGCGTTTCAACTGCCTGGCAGAAATCAGGGTCCGAATGGGTTGATCCATTCGGCCCAATTTGGGATTTTCAGGGGCCCAATTGCCCCAAGATTAAGTTAATGGGATCACCTCCCATTTCTAACTTAATCATTGTGCTAACTACGATATTTCCTAAGACATTTACTGCAACTTGCTCCGGTGCATCAATCTCTTCTTCCGGTGAGCTTCCGGCGAACTTCCATCGATCATCCCATGAACCCTCGGTGATGCTCCTACGGACTTCTGGCAAACTCCTGGACTTGCGACGATCCACTTGGCGAGTTCCGACGAGCTTCTTTGGCAAGCTCATGGACTTCTCGGATTTGTTCCCGCAGAACCTCCGACGACTGTCCGAACTTCCGTCGAACTCTCGAACTCCCAACGTGATCATTGTCTTGACTCCGGCGCAACTCCTGCTGCATATCTTACTTTCATCGTAGTTAATCCTGCACACTTATCTCAACATATAGATTAGATAACAAATGACAACTGACTTCATCATCAAAATCTGAGATTCAACAATCTCCCCCTTTTTGATGATGACAATCAATTGATAATGGAGTTAACCTTAACTCCCCCTGTCTATATGCCATACTTGAGATAAGTCATTCTTGAATTCAAAACCTTTGAATTCAAGTGACATATTGATAAGTTAAAATCATTTAAACTTATCAATACTCTCATCATGATTCCCATCATGATGTATCTCTCTGAAAATAATGTCAAGGCTTGACATTCATTTTCAAGTTTTACATAACAAGTTTGAATGATGGTAATAGTAGCAATTCATCATATTGTAAGATATCAACATGTAAAACTGCGAAGTAAGATTTTGATATCATTACATGATACAAACAAGGCATAATGCAAATTATAGCAATCATAGCATAGCAATTCATATATCTCTTGGTGATGCAAGCATGGCATTAATACTCATATATTTCTCCCCCTTTGTCATCAACAAAAAGCATGATAATTGTGATACCAGGAGAACAATATAAGCGAATTTTGAGCATAAGTGTGATGCCTTTACTAGGTTCATGTCATTTTCAATAGTGAGTCAATTATGCAACCATGACATGGAGATATCAATTCTGTTTTTACCCCGTATGTTTTTTCCCCGCATTTTCACAAGGATCAAGATATGTATTAGAAACGAATCCTTGTTAGTAAAAACACTATCATTCATATAATCAAGAATCATTTTATTAAATCCATTTCTTTAAAGAATATTCTTCACATAGGTGTATGAGAGATGTATTTTATGTCAACAATGATGAGAATTAAACTCGTTATGACATATGCTTTATTAAGTCAGGAAGAGGATAATGCATCGAGAAACTCCGGTTTTTAAGAGAATCCGAAAACGAAATTAAGACTTTCATGCATTCGGACGAGACTGTGCTATTGATGATCATGAAGACAAAATATGTTTATCATCATGGAAATTTTTATATTCATACACATAATTTCTAACATGTAATTATGTAAAAATCATCATAGCAATTAAGTGAAATTGATCAATCAATCAATAAAGTCCGAAAAATAATTTTAACAAGTTTATGTATTCAGACACATCAACATTCCTAATTCTCTTCTTATGAAATCAAATTGTTCTTCACTTAAAGGTTTTGTAAAAATATCAGCTAGTTGATATTTAGTGTCAATGAACTCTATGATTACATCATGATTAGTAACATGATCTCGTATAAAGTGATGTCTAATATCAATATGTTTTGTTCTTGAGTATTGTATAGGATTCTTTGTTAAACATATTGCACTTGTGTTATCACATTTAATGAGAATATTTTTAAGATGAACTTTATAATCTTCTAAGGTGTTTTTCATCCATACAACTTGTGCACAGCATGCACTTGCTGCAATATATTCAGCTTCGATTGTTGATAGTGCAACCGAATTTTGTTTCTTAGATGACCAGGAAACAAGGGCATGTCCTAAAAATTGACATGTTCCTGATGTGCTTTTTCTATCTAGTCTATAGCCAGCAAAGTCCGCATCAGCATAAGTAATTAACTCAAGATTCTCTGATTTTGGGTACCATAATCCTAGATTTATGGTACCATTAAGATATCTAAGTATTCTTTTAATTGCTTTGAGATGAGATATCTTAGGGTTTGATTGAAATTTAGCACAAAGTCCTACACTGAACATGATATCTAGTCTAATTGTAGTGAGGTAAAGTAAACTTCCTATCATGCCCCTATAAGTTTTTTGATCGAAGTTTTCTTCACTTTCATCAATTTCTAATTTAGTGGAGGTGCTCGTAGGAGTGTTAATAGCTTTTGAGCTATTCATATTAAACTTTTTTAGCAAATTCATAACATATTTAGTTTGACTAATAAATATGTCATTGCTTAGTTGTTTGATTTGTAAGCCTAAGAAGAATGTTAACTCTCACATTAAACTCATTTCGAATTCAAGACTCATAGTTTTAGCAAAAGATTAACAAAGAGATTCATTCGTAGAACCAAAGATAATATCATCAACATAAATCTGAACAATGAGAAAATTATTTTTAAAATTCTTGATGAACAATGTAGTATCAAACTTGCCTTTTGTGAAATTATTTTCAATAAGAAAGGAACTAAGTCTCTCATACCAAGCCCTCGGAGCTTGTTTTAAACCATAGAGAGCTTTAGTTAATCTAAACACATGATTAGGGAGGCTATTATTTTCAAATCCAGGAGGTTGTTCAACATAGACTTCTTCGGAAATAAAGCCATTAAGAAAAGCGCTTTTAACATCCATTTGAAATAACTTAAAATTATTACTACTAGCGTAGGTAAGGAGCATCCTTATGGCTTCTAATCGAGCCACAAGAGCGAAGGTTTCTTCGTAATCGATACCTTCTTCTTGGTTGAGATCTTTGGCCACTAATCTAGCCTTGTTTCTAACCACGATACCATATTCATCTTGCTTGTTTCTAAAAACCCATTTAGTACCAATAACTAAATGGTCATTTGGCCTAGGAACAAGCTTCCACACCTCATTTCTCTTAAATTAATTTAATTCATCTTGCATTGTGATAATCCATGAATCATCTTTCATGGCTTCGTCAACACTTTTGGGTTTAATTTGGGAGAGAAAAGCGACGTTGGAACAAAAATTTTTAAGAGAAGAATATGTTTGAACCCCCTTTGATGTGTCTCCTAAGATTAGCTCCTTAGGATGAGCATCTACATACTTTCAATCCTTGGGTAAGGATGTTTCAGAAGTGGATGCATCCAAGTTGCTAGTTGGAGACGGGGTTTCATTTAAATTCAAGGAATCAAAATTAACATCATCATCAAAATCATTTTTCCTGATTTCGGAAATCTCATTGAAAACAACATGAATGGATTCTTCAATAATTAAAGTTCTTTTATTGAAGATACGAAAAGCTTTAGAAACCGAAGAATAACCAAGAAAGATTCCTTCATCGGATTTAGCATCAAATTTTCCTAAGTTATCTTTTTCATTCAAGATAAAACACTTACACCCAAATACTTTAAAATATAAAACATTGGGTTTTTTGTTGTTCCATAATTCATAGGGAGTTTTGGTGAGTAAGGGTCTTATTAGAACTCTATTCAAAATATAGCATGCAGTGTTTATGGCTTCAGCCCAAAAATATTTGGGTAGGCTATGTTCATTCAACATGGTTCTTGCCATTTCTTGTAAATTTTGATTTTTTCTTTCTACTACTCCATTTTGTTGAGGATTTATAGGAGTAGAGAAATTATGATTGTATCCATTGAGTTCACAAAATTCTTGGAAATCATGGTTTTGAAATTCACCACCGTGATCACTTCTAATTGACGAAATCATAGAACCCTTCTCATTTTGAACAAGTTTACAAAACTTGGTAAAATATCTAAAGCATTCATTTTTCTGTTTTAAGAAGTAAGTCCATGTGTATCTGCTATAGTCATCCACAATGACGAAAGCATATTTGCTACCTCCTAGGCTTGATGTAGAGATTGGTCCGAACAAATCCATATAGATCAATTGTAAGGGCCTAGAGGTGCTTATTTGATTCTTAGATTTGAAACTACCCTTAATTTGTTTACCTATTTGGCAAGCATCACATACATTATCTTTGATGAACTTGATATGAGGAATTCCTCTTACAAGTTCTTTAGATGATATTTGAGTGATTAGTTTCATGCTAGCATGACCTAATCTTCTATGCCATAGCCAAGCATCCTCATTCAAAATCGAAAAACACATTTCATTACACAAATCATTGATGTCAATAGTGTATACGTTACTTTGTTTTAATGCAATCATAGACGTGTTTTTGTGTGGTTTTTAAATGATGCAAGCATTAGATTCGAATCTGACAATATATCCTTTATCACATAATTGACTAATGCTCGAGAGGTTATGTTTTAAACCATCAACTAACAAAACATCTTCGATAAAGAAGTTGGATTTGTTACCTATGGTTCCTTTGCTAATGATTTTACCCTTGTTGTCTCCGAAGCTGACATAGCCTTCGTCTATGCTAGTGAGCTTAGAGAATTGAGATGGATCTCCGGTCATATGCCTTGAGCATCCACTATCAAGGTACCATCTCTTGCTCCTAGCTTGCGATGGTATATGTTTCTACAAGAAAGGATGATCTTTAGGTACCCATTTGCTTTTGGGTGCCTCAAAAATAGATCTATATTTTTTATCATGTTGCATAGAATTTATCATGGTTCCTTTAGGAATCCAAATTAATCTGTTCGGACTAATTTTCTTGAATGGACAATAATGTGTTTTGTGTCCAAGTTTGTAACAAAAGTTGCATTTACTTTGGTGTCAAACATATAAGATGGGGCCTTTTATGAAGGTGGTTGGATTTTGATGAGGACTTCTCACAAATCCGATTCCACTTCTTTTGGGAACGTGACCCTTGTTTGCAAGGATCATGTTCAAGGACTTGCTACCAACCTCGAATTTCTTCAAGGTGTCCTTAAGTAGCAAGTTTTCCTTTTGGAGAGTTTCTAGATCATGGTATTTTATGCATGAACCTAAACTATCATGATATTCAGTTTTTAACTTATCGAAATTACAAATAAGACTATCATGCTCCTTTTTTAGCAATTTGTATTTTCTACTAATAATCTTGCATTCATCAAATAAGTCATGGAAGGCATTTAATAATTCATCAAATGATAAATCTGCATCTATTAAATTTGTTACCTCCTCTCCGATGGCCATTAAGGCATAATGAGCAACTTGCTCGGTGTTGGACTCCTCTTCTTCGGATGCGCTCGAGTCATCCCACGTTGCTTTGAGCGCCTTCTTCTTTGATGTTCTCTTTCTGACTTGGGGACAATCACTTTTGTAGTGTCCCGGCTTTTTGCATTCGTAGCAAATAACTTGGTCCTTCTTGGGTTCAAGTTTATTTTTTGTGTCATTCTTAAACTTGTTTCTTTTAATGAATTTTTTAAAATTTCTTGTTAGAAGTGCCAAGTCATCGTCACAGTCCTCATCACTTGAGTTTTCTCTCAAGTGGTCTTCTGAAGTTCTAAGTGCCATATCCTTCCTGTTCTTTGGAAGGATGTCTTCTTGCTCTTCATGAGCTTTGCAAGTCATCTCGTAGGTCATTAATGACCCGATTAGTTCTTCAAGAGGGAAGTCGTTTAGATCTTTCGCCTCTTGAATAGCAGTGACTTTAGGATCCCAACTTTTAGGAAGGGATCTTAGAATCTTATTTACGAGCTCAAAATCCGAAAAACTTTTTCCGAGTCCTTTTAGACTGTTGACGACATCCGTGAAACGGGTAAACATGTCGCCAATAGTCTCACTCGGTTTCATCCGGAAAAGTTCGAAAGAATGTAACAAAAGATTGATTTTTGACTCTTTCACTCTACTTGTGCCTTCGTGAGTCACTTCGAGTGTGTGCCAAATATCAAATGCGGTTTCACAAACCGAAACACGGTTGAACTTGTTTTTATCAAGTGCACAAAATAAGACATTCATAGCCTTTGCATTAAGAGCGAAAGCCTTCTTCTCCAATTCATTCCAATCGATCATTGGAAGAGAAGACTTCGAAAATCCATTTTCGACAAGATTCCAAAGTTCAAAATCCATAGAAATAAGAAAGATCCTCATTCGGGTCTTCCAATAGGTGTAGTCCGTCCCATTGAACATGGGTGGACGTGTAATAGAATAGCCCTCTTGGTTTCCGGCGTATGCCATCTCTCTTGGGTTTTAATCTGTTTGAGAGTTAACCCCGCTCTGATACCAATTGTTAGGATCAAGAGCACTAAGAGGGGGGGTGGTGAATTAGTGCAGCGGAAAACCTTCTACGATTAAAAAAACTGCGTTCGTTCGATAAAAGTGATTTCAGTAAGAAAGTCGATTCGTAAATCACTTTAACTTTTGATTAAGCGAGATGCAGCAAAGATATAAATACAGTTTGCAGTTATGGTTCAAATCAGATAGTAGGCACAAATTGAAATATGATATTCGTACGAAAAAACTGATTTACGTCTAAATACTGATTCGTAAATCACTTGATTAAGCGAGATGCAGTTAAAGCAAGGATATAAAGGCAGTTTGCAGTTATGATAGAAATCAAAACGTAAACGCAACTGAAATATGATGATCGTACGATAAAGCTGATTTACGTCTAAACGCCGATTCGGAAAGTACAAAGCTTGAAACCCAATCGTATATGCGCAGAAAGCAGTAACTTTTGAGGAGGTTTGCAGTAAAGATAAGATGCTCAAAGTAAATGCAAACCGAGATTTAGAGTGGTTCGGTCAATCTTGACCTACTCCACTTTTGGCTTCCTCCACCGACGAGGCCACCGACGTCAACTAGAGGCCTTCCTTCAATAGGCGAAGGGCAACCACCCTTTTACAGTTTCACTCCTTTTGACGGGCTTAGGAGACAATCCTTATAGAATTTCCTTTCCTCTCATAACAGATTAGAACTTAGAAGAAAAGAGGAAGAAAAATTTTCAACTCATACAACACTTTTGAGCTCTAAAAATCATAAAGTAAAATCAGAATTTCGGTGGTTTCTAGGTGCCCTTTCAGTGCTGAAAGGGTGGGGTATTTATAGGCCCCAACCCAGTTTGAATTTGGAACTCAAAACTATCAATTCCCGGAATTCCGGGATCTGGCGGTTGCACCGCCTGGCAGAGCTCGAAGACTGAGCCTCTGGGCGGTGCCACCTCTTGTCAGGGGCGGTTGCACCTCCTGCTAGAGCTCGAAGACCGAGCTCAAGCGGTGCCACCGCCTGACTGAGGCGGTTGCACCGCTCAGCCAGAGCTCGGAGACCGAGCCCAAGCGGTGCCACCTCCTGTCAGGGGCGGTTGCACCGCCCAGTCTCGCTCGGAGACTTAGCCCAGGCGGTGCCACCGCTTGGCTTGGGCGGTTCAACCGCCTAACAGAAATCAGGGTCCGAATGGGTTGATCCATTCGGCCCAATTTGGGTTTTTCAGGGGCCCAATTGCCCCAAGATTAAGTTAATGGGACCACCTCCCATTTCCAACTTAATCATTGTGCTAACTACGATATTTCCTAAGACATTTACTGCAACTTGCTCCGGTGCGTCAATCGCTTCTTCCGGCGAGCTTCCGGCGAACTTCCGTCGATCATCCGATGAACCCTCGGTGATGCTCCTACGGACTTCCAGCAAACTCCTGGACTTGCGACGATCCACTTAGCGAGTTCCGACGAGCTTCTTTGGCAAGCTCATGGACTTCTCGGATTTGTTCCCGTAGAACCTCCGACGACTGTCCGAACTTCCGTCGAACTCTCGAACTCCCAACGTGATCATTGTCTTGACTCCGGCGCAACTCCTGCTGCATATCTTACTTTCATAATAGTTAATCCTACACACTTATCTCAACATATAGATTAGATAACAAATGACAATTGACTTCATCATCAAAATCCGAGATTCAATATTATCTTGTGAGGCTATTACTTTTATTTGATAATGGGATCCACATGGACATATATAAATGTTTTTTCTTTTATTTTATTTTAAATTTTTAGAATTTTTAGTTCTTACGTAGTGTGTCATTTTCTAATTTTCTCTAATATTTTAATTTTTTAACAAAAATATCATTCACTCATGTAATTTTTTTTTATATTTGAGCTTCAAATTAGGTCCCAAACACCTAGTAAAAAATTGACATTCATAAAATATTTTCTTATATGTGATACACAATTTTTTGAGTAAAATTCAAAAAAATGCATTGCACAACAGGACTTGTCAAAATATTCTAAAATTTTGAATATATCTTTAAACTTAATCTAGATGGACATATACTGGTATTTTTCTATTTTTTTAGAATTTTTAACTCATGCTACTTGTATCATTTTTTAAATTTTTTTTTAATTTTTTTATATTTTCACAATAATATCTTGCACTCATGCAATAATTTTTTATGTTTAAACTTCTAATAAGGTTGTAATCAATTGGTAAATATTTGACCCTTAGAAAATATTTTCTTATATGTGATGCATTATTTTTGGCCAAAATCCAAAAATGGTACATTGCATAGCAGGACTTGTCAAAATATCCTGAAATTTTGAAGATATATCGAATTTGATCTAGATGGATATATAAGTATTTTTCTATTTAAAAAAAAATGTTTCATATTTTTTAGAATTATTTAGCTCATGCACATTGTGTCATTTTTTATTTTCTAAAAAAATAATTTTTTATAAAAATATCATGCACTAGTGTAATTTTTTTGATATTTGGCCTTCTAATTAAGTCTCACATACCTGGTAAAAATTTGACTATAAAAAAGTTTTACTAATATATATGATGCATTATTTTTGGCTAAAGCTAAAAAATAATGCATTGCATTGCTGGACTTATCAAAATACCTTAAAATTTTTTGGCTACTTTTAATGATATATATATATATATATATATATATATATATCAGTGTTTTTTTCTATTTTAGGGGATTTTATTATTTTTAGAATTATTGAGTTCCTACATAGTGTGCCAATTTATAATTTTTGATTTTTTTCAAAATTTTTCAAAAATATCATGTGCTCCTGCAATATTTTTTGACATTTGACCTTCTAATTATGTCTTAAACAGCTATTAAATATTTAACTATCAAAAAAGTTTTACTAGTATGTGATATATTATTTTTGGCTAAGATTCCAAAATAATGCTTTGCATAGCAGAACTGATCAAAATGCCTTGAAAATTTTTGTTACCATTAAATTGAATCTAGATGGACATATGCCAATATTTTTCTATTTTTAGAGAATTTTTAATATTTTTTGTAATTATTTAGATCTTGCATAGTATTTTCTAATTTTTAAATATATATTTTAAATTTTCACAAAAATATCATGCATTCATGTTTTTTTTATTTTTTTGACATTTGACCTTCTAATTAGGTATCAAACATCTGGTAAAAAATTGGTCATAAAAAAAATTTATTAATATGCAATGCACTATTTTTGACCAAAATCCAAAAATAATGTATCACATACTATGACATCTCAAAATGCCTTAAAAGTTTTAGGATGCCTTTCAACTAAATCTAGATGAACATATATCAGTAATTTTTTATTTTAAAAATTATTTAGGTCCTACACAAAATGTTATTTTTTAATTTTAAAAAATATATTTTAAAATTTCCTCAAAAATATTAATTACTCATGCAATGATCGTTGATATTTGACATTCCAGTCAGGGTCTCGAACACTTGATAAAAATAATTGGCCATCAGAATTTTTTTACAAATATGCGATGCACTATTTTGGCAAAATACAGTGAATAGTAATAAAGATATATGCAATGTTTTTTTTTTAAAGCTCATTATTTTTGCCTTACATGAAAGTACGATATGAAGACCTTGATACATGCAATGTTTCAAGCTCATACATTTAAAAATAAATATCAAACAACGAAAGATGCTTTAAATACCATACTATTCATAAAAACCCTATATATATATATATATATCTATATATATAATCTTATCTAAATAGCCATTAAATGATCGAACAGTAACAAAAATAATTTTAATACCATAATATTCATGAATATTCATGAATATATATATATATATATATATATATATATCTTTTATCTAAATAACTAGTAAATGATTGAGAAGTAATAAAGACAATAATATACTTACATAATATTTTTTGCGTTCTTGATTCAAGAAGAAAGGAAAAAAAAATACAAAGGAAAAAAAGGAAAAGACAAAGAACACCAACATTTCACGTATGGAAGAAAAGAAAAAAAGTAACAAATGAAAACTCTTTTGCCTCTTCATCGATATCACCACCAGTACTAAGACGATAGCCACTTCATGGGCTTTCTTAGAAAAAAAAATTATTTTAACTCAAACCGATCAGCAAAATCTTATTGAATAGATAGTCCAAACCCACTATTTTGAGCATAGTTGTCTTAGATAAAATAGCTCATCAAGAGATGTCGTTTGGGTATTTTTCAAAATACGAGTGTTGTACAGAGAGAAAAAAAAAAAACCAAATTTATTATTTTTTTTCAAGAATTCATTTATTTATTTTACTTAAATTATGTTTCTTTTTATTGGATATCTTTTTCCTAGATCTGGGGGAAAAAAACAATGTCTGATACACTCAAATGTAGATTCATTTATACAATGGTATACTAACCACTAGAATGTCTCAAAAGGTTTCAAAAAATATTTATTCTCCCAGCAGTTAGTTTGGTAATATGTATTTTATTTTCTTTTCCTTCAATTATTTTATACGTTAGTTATCCTTTCATCTTGGCACGTTAAAAAATATATTATATTAAATAAATAAAGGGAAAAGGGAAAGTGTGAGTACACCAAGAAATACTTTATTTCTTGTTTTCCTTTTGCCACTGCATCATCTACTCAATTGGTATGATTGGCTTTTGGTATTATGTATTTTAATTATGATATACTACTCATATATTTGTTCCCACTGCTCCATCTCCGCACTCCGCACTCCGCACTCCGCAGCCGCGCCAACTGTTGCGAACGGTGGGTTGGGTTGGGCTTCGATCGGCATGCAGTATATAATAATGCTTGGATTCCATTGAGGACTCGCAGTGTTTCCGCGTTGTTTGTTTGTTGATGATCGCTTCCCCTCTTCTTCCTCCTTCCTCCCTTTGCCACCCGCGTCCAGATCTGCGCCTGCGCCCTTCCGATTGCGACGCTCCTTCCTGCTCCGCCATGGATCGGAGGTAGCGAGGCGGCGGGGATGGCGGGCGGAGACGGCGAGCGCCGCCGCCGCCATAGCAGCGGCGCGATGGTGCCCCTCGCGCTGCTGATCGGCGAGGAGGCGAGGATGGAGAAGATGGAGCGGCCGCGCATCCGCTACGGCTGCGCCGCCCAGTCCAAGAAGGGCGAGGACTACTTCCTCATCAGGACCGACTGCTGCCGCGTTCTTGGCGACCCTTCCTCTTCCTTCTCCGTGTTCGCGGTATGTTTTCGCCTCCGATCCCCCATCTCTGTCTTTTTCCGTACCGGAGCTGAGTTTACCCGGTGTTGTTTCTCTTTTGACTGGTTGACTTGGAGAAGGAAGCCTTCTCTTATGTCAATCTGACGCTATTGATACGATCGACTTGTGGATACTGTAGTTTCTATCCAACTGGGGTCTGCACTAGATCAGGAAGAGTAAGAATCTCGTGAATGTGGTCTTTGATCGAACTACTAATTGTTGTTGTAAGGCTCAGGGAAATTGACTACATAAAAAAGGCATAGACCGTCATGAGCAGGTTTACTTTAGACCAGTGTAAGTTTCGGATCAGGATGATATAGTTGTGGAACGGTTCCAAGCAGCCTGAAAGGCAAGATGATACGAGGAAGAGAGTCAAGGGCAAAATAATTCTCAACACGAAGCCAAGTTTTGGGAGGACCATAGATTTTCTTTCTGACCCATTTACTTACGAAGTGCTTTGATGTCAAGGTCATTTATGTGTAGCCAAAATATATGAACAACACGCTAAGGTTGGGCAATTGGCATTATTCATATGATCGAGTTCTGTAGTTTCTTTCAAATTGGAGACTGTACCAGATTGGGTAGAGTACAAAATCTTGCGAACGTGGTATTTGATCAAACTGCTAATTGTTGTTTTAAGGATCAAGGCAGTTGACTACATCAGCAAGGCATAGACTGCAATGATCAGTTTTTCTTGGGACCAGGGTAAGTTTAGGATCAAGATGATATACTTGTGGTCCTTGTGAAATGGGATGTTGAACTGTTCTCAGTAGCATGAATCGCAAGATGATAGGAGGAACAGAGTAAAGGGGAACAAAAATCCCAACACAACCAGAAGTTTTGGGACAAACAGAGATTTTTTTTCTGTCCTCTTTACTTCGAAAGTAGATAGATGTTCCTCAAGGTCAATTAAATGTAGCCAAAATATATGAACATCTACAACAAGCTCTAAGGTTGGTCAATATGGTGGGCTTTGAGCAGTAAATCGCCTCCCAAACCAGCCTAATTGATAATTTCGATTTTTTTTCAAATCTGAGTACATGTCATTTCCTTTAATCATTTCACAATTAATGGAATTTGAATCCACCTCAAGAAGTGTATGCAAAATCTTGTGAATAAGTTTTTAGATTGAACTACCAATTATAGATTTAAAAAATTCAAAAAGTGTTAATTGTTTAGATTCATTTGATTTTATAAACAAAGTTCTTTTGGTCAATGGTAAGTCAAATGCTCAAAATTTGACTAGAGCTCTGAAATTATTTTAGCAACTCGAGTGATGAGTAGGCAAAGATAAGAGGAAGAAATGGTAAAGGATAATAACTAGGCAGTAAACACTAGAGAGAACTTTTGAAAGGAAGAGATATCACTGTTAAACTTGTTCTCTATAACCAATATAATGTATCTTTATAGGTCTCATTCCAGTAGAAATTAGCAATTAATATGTAAACAACTATAATCTTGGTCTATCATAGGTTCAGACACCTAGCTGACAGTTATATTATGTCTCTTCCAAATCAGGCTCATTATGGTGTCCTTCAACTGTTCCTATCATCAAACTTTTGTGACATTCTCATGTCAAGAAGCTTGTCTTAGGTTTTGGATTTATACAACATATCTTGAAATTATAATTTAAGAACTCACCTTTTAGGTCAGCTTGATTGTTCCCAGTGGGGACCCAGTATTAATGACATGATCCATTTCTTAGATATCCATATACAGTCACGAAAGTCTTCATTTTAGTGGAATCAAAATGTTGAAGTACCATCCAATCATCTTATCTATCTGTGCATTAGTTGTGCAATTGCTTTGTGTGTTACAAGTTGTTGCTAAATCTTCATTACAATATTTTCAAAAATAGCTTATAGAGTGGACATTATGGACACTTGTATAGTTGTATTGTTTTGGCACTACATAAAGATGTAAACCTCTTTGAAAGAGATGTTTGCAAGGTTTGAGATTTTGAGCATCTTTCTATGGAATGAAGCAGGTCATCTTGCTGAAGCTTTCTGCTACAAATAGAATTGAAAAAACCCTTCTAGAGTTCAAGTTAAACCAAGTCAATGTATATTTTAATGGACAAATACAATGCCAAAGGAGGCATAGAAGTCATTGTTTGTAAATTTTCTTTGGTTATCTAACATATTTGCAAATTTTGGTGTACCACTGTCAGATTTAACATGGTAAAATCTCTTTATCAATTAGAGTATGAGCGCTCATTGCTTGTTCCTTTTGGCAGTAAGGAGTATAATAATGCCTAATCAGGTACCAAAGGAAAATGAAACTGAGAGAAATATCCAGCATAGTTCTCAAATGGTCAAGTCAGCTTAAGGTTTGATACAGTGTGAAGTTCAGGCTCTACCTTAATCGTCTAGGTATATGTCAGGCAACAAATTCAATGCAAACTTGTTTCTTAGTTAGAAAATACTTGTGAGTACTTTATAACTTTTTTAGAAATTCAGCATTCAGACACACCTTAGATATTACAGTAGAATCATGGACATTAGAAATTCATTTGGAGATGTTCTTATTATTTTTATTATCTTAAGTCAAGTGATGTACAAACAACTAGAGTTCTGTATGTGCATTGCATGTGGACAAAGAATTTCAAGACTAGAGGGAAGAGTTCACATTCATGTTACTGTCTATTTCTTCTTCCAAGTGGTTATGCTTTGACCCCGTAGGTGCCATCTCACTACCAGAAATTGTGCTTCTTGCTTTGAAATTTAAAGTCCCATGGGTCAAAGCAGTAATGGTTTCCCAGTGGGTTATGCCTTGATCCTATATTTGCCATTTCAGTATCAAAGATTGTGCTCCTTGCATCTGTCCTTGTTTGAAAGCATAGTGAAGGAAAATAGTTTATGTTATTCTTAGGAAAAAAATTCTTTCTAATTGGAACATTGTTGACGGCAATCTCATGCTGCGACCAGTATGATTGTGATGTTTACCCTTGAAATTTGTGGACCCGAGCTATTCTCAACTTGGTGGTATATCAATGAGCATTTCTCTATGTTGGGTTTATGGACACAAGCAAATTAATATAGGTGAACTGGTTAAAGTTTGACAGCAATTGATATTTAAGGGGCCTTCTTGATGCATAAGATCTTCCAAACAATTTGTGTAATCTAGGATAGAAAATTTTTTGAAGAAAGTCAACTCTGAAAAATAGGGATTTTTTTAGGGTTTTTTATATTTAACTTGATTTCTATAGCCAGTACATGTGCATTTTATTGGCCTCATGGACGTTATGGAATTAACAGAAAAATGATTAAATAAAGTTTGGCTAATACAGCACTGTTATACTAAGAACTTCTTCGTTGAGTAACTTGTCTTCCAATTAGTGTTTAAAATTTTCATTTTTTTTCATATTTGATCATTTGACCTCATTTAATTCCTTCATCAAATATCTTGCTGAAAGAGGGATCATATCTTAGAGTAAAGCATGGTTTAAGTTTAAAGTGATTCCCCTCTTTGGCCAAGTATATGCTTTTCAAATTTCTTTGATAACTCAATAATATTATACTTTTGGGTTTGACTTCCTTCTTAAGTCGCACTCATCTAAATGGACTCCTTTGTAGTAGGCCTAGTTTGAGTGTAATCTTTTTACCGCAAAAATAAAGGTCTAATGAGCTAATATCTTCTTTGCTGATTTGTTGTCAAAGTAACTTCTGTTCACATGTCAAATCTTTGCTCCAAGTCAATTAAAAATATTTTATCGCTTACGTGTTAAAATGCCATAAACACAGTCTCCGGGTAGTCTTGGCTCATAAGGAGTTGTGATATGTTGATTACTTGCATTATGAATTTTAATGAACTGATTTATTTTTAAAAAATTCTTCAGGTCCTTGATGGGCATAATGGTAATGCAGCAGCAATATATACAAGAGACAACTTGTTGAATCATGTCATGGGTGCAATTCCCCATGGGCTTGGGCGGGAAGATTGGCTTCAAGCTCTGCCGCGTGCTTTGGTTGCTGGATTTGTCAAGACTGATAAAGAATTCCAGAGAAAAGGCATGCTTTTGCTTCCTTTCTTTTTGAGATGTGCTCATGGATGTTTTTCCCACATTTAGTTAGTCGATTTATAAAAAAAACATATGTTCCATGAACTTTTTTCAGGACAAACATCTGGAACCACTGTTACATTTGTGATAATTGATGGATGGACAATCACTGTTGCGTCAGTTGGTGATTCTCGATGCATTTTGGATGCACAGGGAGGGGTGATTTCTGCATTGACTGTTGATCATAGGCTAGAAGAAAATGTTGAAGAGTGGGTATCGGTGCTGTATCTTGCACCATTATGTTCCTTTAATTCTATCCTCTTAAATATGATTAATATGTCATGGTAGGAGGGAACGTGTTACTGCTAGTGGAGGTGAAGTGGGAAGGCTCAGCATTGTAGGTGGTGCTGAGGTGGGATATTTATTTATTTATATTATAAAAAAAATAAATACCTATAATTCATATTTGCTATGGTGCTCGATGATCGCATTATTCACCTTCATATATTTTGTGCCTCATTTTCAGATAGGTCCCCTTCGCTGTTGGCCAGGAGGATTATGCCTATCCAGATCAATAGGAGACATGGATGTTGGGGAATTTATTGTTCCAGTACCTTATGTGAAGCAAATCAAGGTATTTCCGTTCTTTCTACTAGATAACATGGATCATAAGGATTTTCGTAATAAGTTCTCAACAATATCTTGCCACCACTCTTTCTGACTAACATGAATTTAAATATTTAGCTACCTTCCTTTGTTTGCTTGTCCTAAAGATCTCCATTTTTGTGCTAGCTTTTAAAAGCTGGGGGAAGACTTATAATTGCTTCAGATGGTATTTGGGATGCCCTGACCTCTGATATGGCTGCAAACTCTTGCCGAGGATTGCCTGCAGAGCTTGCTGCCAGACAAGTTGTTAAGGTGATTAACATTACCCTGTCATTTTTGAGCTCAGAGATTTGTTGCACCATCATGAATCGTTTCTTTAGCATTTTCACAGTCTTGTATAAGAATTCATTTCTCCATTATTAAGAGTAAACGATTGATTTTTTTTGTCACTACATCGTGGCTGATAACCTATCAGGAAGCACTTAGGACAAGGGGGTTGAAGGATGACACTACTTGCATTGTTGTTGATATAACTCAAACTGATCAATCATCAGAACCTCCTCCATCCACTCCAAAAAAGGTGAACAGACTCAAGTCTTTCATCTTCAGGAGAAAGCCAAAGGATTCTGTTAATAAGCTAGCAAAGAAGCTTTCTGCAGTTGGTGTAGTTGAGGAACTATTTGAAGAGGGTTCAGCAATGCTTGCAGAAAGGTCCGTGTTCCAGAAACCATAGTGCATGATCCGATCTTGTTTTGTTTTATCATAAATTTCATTTCACATGTCACTTGATTCTTGCTCCTTGCTCCTTTTTTAATTCTAGTGGCAGACTTCACTTCATGGAGTTAAAATTGACGTAGATCTTAAACTCTCTATCTATCTGGAGAGGAGGCTATATATATATATATATATAATATATATATATATAATATATATATATATATATATATATATATATATATATATATATATATATATTTCGTGCAGGCATATTTTCATCATCAATTAGTAGATTTGACTTATTGGTTTTTCCATGACTGTTGCATGTATCATTGGAGGATGAAAATTGCAAATAACATCTTGTGGTTTTGAGGTTGATTTTCTTTTAGAAAATCATCTGATTGATGCATACAAGTCTTGTTTCAGACATTCAAATTTCCTGTTTTCCAGGCTAGGGAATGACTCATCGGCGGAAAAAACATCGAATGTGTTCACATGCGCTATATGCCAGGCGATCCTTGTTCCAAGCAAAGGAGTATCCGTTCATGCTGGCTCCATCTTCTCCACCAACTCGAAGCCTTGGGAAGGTCCCTTCCTCTGTGATGATTGCCGCAACAAAAAGGACGCTATGGAAGGAAAACGCCCAAGTGGAGTCAAAGTGCTGTAGTTCTCTCCTCCCTCTTCCCCTACCGGACTCTCATCCCATTGCTTTCTGAGGTATCCTGAAATTGTTTGCTGCCATTTTTTATGGGCTGCATGGTTATTTCATTCCGGGGGATCAACGAGGCATGGAAGTAAATGATCTGATTGTTTTGTTACATGAAGTTTGGGTCTTTCAATTCTTTTGTCCTCATTATTTCTTTGTTGGCCACGAACAGAGCGAGTGAACACTAGTTGAAATCTCATCACTTGTATTGGTATTAATACTGCTTGTAGTTCTATTAACAAGATCATTAATGTTGTTCCACTTTAAATGACATTCTTTTTTTCTATTGTGTTTATTATTAATATCTTAGACTTCCATTAAATTCCTTGATATTTGTCAATAGTCACACGATTCAAGCGGGAAAAACCAACGTCAAGATATTTTATCTTAATCATTTTTTTTTTCGCATCGTATGACGCTACGGTTAAAGGCCTCCTCTGATATTGTCGAAAGCAGGTGTCACACGTGTCTTCAACAGCTCTATTCGAAACCTGATTTTGGATCTTTGATGCTTAAATTAATAACGTATGGTATAAATTTATTTTCATAATATTTTTGATGCTAGAAGGAGGGTTTGAATCTTCTAGTTAACAACTACATGTAACCAACTGAGCTATTCTAGTTGATAAAGTATTTTTTATCATTTGGTCACCCTAATGTGGATAAGAGTTGTTTGTCAGTTAGATGATAGTACATTACAGAAGAAATTCGTCATGGCAAAGGCATAAAAGAAAATATGTCTAAGGTACATGAGTCGAGAAAACTCGACCCACGTGAGGAGATATCCATCATAATAAAGACATAAGACAAAATATGTTCGAGACATATGAGTTCGAAAAATCTAACTCGCATAAGAAGAAATTCATCACGGCGAAGGCACAAGGCAAAATGTGCCCAAGACACATGAGTTAACGAAACTAGACCTGTGTGAGGAGAAATCAATCACAGTAGAGGCATAAGACAAAATGTGCCTAAAGGTAAGTGGGTCAGGTTTTTCGGCCTACACGAGGAGAAATCTGCAATGGCAGAGGTATAAGACAAAATGTACTCAAGGTGTGTGAGTTAGAAACACTCGACCCACGTGAGGAGAAATCCATCACGACGGAGGTGCAAGGTAAAATGCGTATGAATTGCATTAGTTGGGAAAACCCAACCTACACCTCGAGCACATTTTATCTTGTACTTTCATCGTGGTGGATTTTTTCAACTCACGTGCATTGAGTACATTTTACCTTGTGCCTCCATCGTGGTAGATTTCTCCTCATGAGGGTGGAGTTTTTTTAACTCTGTGCCTCGGACACATTTGTCTTGCACCTTCGTCGTGATGGATTTCTCCTCATGCAGGTCGAGTTTTTTCGGCTCATGTTATAGAGAAATCTAGGGGTGACATCACATGTGTAGTGGAATAACAGAAAAAATAAAATCTTAAATTTCCTAAAATGGTGTTCATCGTCATGCGAAGATTGGTGCATAAAATTTATAAAATTGAAAACCACACATGAGATAGTTGAGTCTTATCATAAAAAAGAAGAAGAGAAAGGGATGATCACTTCGAGGGGATCGGCCTCCTTGATCGCTTCGAGGGGATCGGCCCTCCTTGATCGCTTCGAGGGGATCGGCTTCCTAGGGTTTGTCAAAAGACAGAATAGTATTTTTCATAAATAACTGAAAAGAAGTAGTTACATCCCTATTTATATAGTTCTGACTTTGGCTAAACTAAACATACTTAATAAATACGCAGAAAATAAAAGGAAAGCATAGAAAAAAAAAGGATCCTAATAATCCCGCCTCCTTCAATTCAGCCTTGTCCTTAAGGTTGAGCAGCATAAAATTCTGGAAACTTCTCCTTTAACATGCTGTAGGACTCCCAAGTGGCATCTTCCTTTGACAAGTTGGCCCATTGCACCAGCACTTCAGTTACAGGATGTCTGCGGTACATTACAACTCGTCAATCAAGTATGGCTTGTGGTTGAGCTTGAACTTCCCTAGTAGTAGAAGTGTCCGGCAAATGGCACTACACTATTGCATCTTCACCCAATTTCCTTTTAAGGCATGCAACATGAAAGATTGGATGTATTTTAGAGCTAGCAGGCAAATCCAAGCGATAGGCAATTGGTCCAATGTGTTCTAATACCTTATAAGGCCCAAAAAACTAAGGAGATAGCTTTATGGAAGATCGGACCTTTATGGAAGTTTGCTTGTAGGGTTGAAGATGAAGGAAAACCCAATCACCCACAGTAAATTCTCGTTCATTTCAATGTTTATCAGCTTGTTGTTTCATTCTTTCTTGTGCGGCTATGAGGTTATCCTTTAAAAGCTAAATAATCTTGTTTCTATCCATCAATTCCTTATCGACTTGATCAACTTTAGAAGAACCTGATATATATTTTGTAATTGTAGGTGGGGGTTGACCATAAACTGCTTCAAATGGAGTCATTTTAATAGAAGAATGATAAGATGTATTATACTATCACTCTGCCCAGGGAAGCCATTTAATCAATTTCTTCGGCTTGTCGCTAGTAAAGCATCAGAGGTAATTTTCTAGGCACTTGTTCACCACTTCAGTTTGCCCATCTGTCTGTGGATGATAAGCAGTGCTCATATTCAGCTGAGTACCTTGTAAACGCAAAAGTTCTGTCCAGAAGGAGCTAGTAAAAATCTTGTCTCTATCACTAACAATGGAACGGGGACTCCCATGTAATTTAGCTATGTTTTTCATAAAAATACAAGCAACACTTGCAGTAGTATAAGGATGTCGTAAAGCACATAAATGAGCATACTTTGTAAGCCTATCCACGACTATAAGTATAGTACTCTTTCCTTGAGACGGTGGGAGACCGTCAATGAAATCCATAGATATGTCGGTCCAAGTAGCATTAGGAATAGGGAAGGGCTGTAGTAAGCCTGGGGTGGCTACTGTCTCACTTTTGTGACATTGGCAAAAATCACATTCAGTAACAAATTTCTTGATAAAATTTTTCATACCTTTCTAGTAAAAAAGTTGTCAAACTCGCTTATAAGTGTGAAAAAATCCCGAGTGACCAGCAATTAGTGATGAATAGAACTCCTTCAGAATTATTGCCTAGTAAGAAGAATGTGGGGCAACCACTATTCGGCCTTTATAGCGTAAGTCCATCGAATCCCAACTATAATTTGAGACAGAACCTAGGGCTTCTTCTAATTTTTTAATGATGTTTTGGATCTCAGGATTATCTGACCATTATCTTCTGATAACTTCCAAAGTCTCATAAATAGGAATAGAAATAGCTACAAGTTTAGCTTGTTTTGGAAGGTATGAGAGGGCATCAGCTACTAAATTCTCACTCCCCTTTTTATAAATGATCTCATAATCGAATCCCAGTAGCTTTGTGACCCATTTTTGCTTGTCTGAAGAAGAAATATTTTTGCTCTAAAAAATATTTGAGGCTTTTGTGATCAGTGCGTATTTGAAACTGTCGACCAATTAGGTAGGGTCTCTATTTTGTGACTGCATATATTATGGCTAGCATCTCCTTGTCATAAATAGATAAACTCAAATGGGAAGGGGAAAGAGCCTTACTAGCATAAGCGATAGGCCGACCTTCCTGCATTAATACAGCCCCTATTCCAGCTCCAGAAGCATCCCCACAAACATCTTATTAAAATCGGGTAGAGCAAGCACGGGTGTAGTAGTCATTGCAGTTTTCAAGAAATGAAATATCTCAGTTGCCTCTTCTGACCATCTGAATGCATTTTTCTTTAGAAGTGACATCAAGGGGGCACTAATTTTGTCATAATTCTTCACAAACTTTCGATAATAGCCTGTTAGTCCCAAGAACCCCCTTAAAGCTTTGCTTGACTTTGGAATTGACCAGTCTGTCATCACTTGGATTTTTGAAGGATCAACTGCAACACCCTTTTGAGATATGATATGGCCGAGGTACTCAACCTCAGATTGCCCAAAACTGCACTTGGATTTCTTGACAAAAAGATCACGCTCATGAAGAATATTAAAGACAATTTGTAAATGTAATAAATGACTTTCTAAGGAATGACTGTATATTAAAATGTCATCAAAGAAAACTAAAACAAACTTACAGAGATGAGCCCGAAATATATCATTCATTAAACTCTAGAAGGTAGAGGGCACATTGGTTAACCCAAAAGGCATTACTAGAAACTCATAATGGTCGTTATATATCCTGAAGGTAGTTTTCTGAATATCACTTTCATGTACTCTGATTTGATGATAGCCCGATCGTAGGTCCAATTTAGTGAAGACCTGCGCTCCTCCCAATTCATCTAACAGTTCATCTACTATTAGAATAGGATATTTATCTTTAACTGTAATATTGTTAAGTGCTCGATAGTCGACACACATCCACCATGAGCCATCCTTCTTTCTGACTAGTAAGACTGGGGAGGAATATGGGCTAACACTAGCTCGTATAACTCCTATTTTGAGCATCTCTGTGACAATCCTCTCTATCTCTACCTTTTGGAAATGTGGATATCTATAGGGTCGGATATTGGTTGGTACCTTCTCGGGTAATAGTGGGATCCGATGATCATGACATCTAAGAGGTGGAAGTCCGTGTGGCTCTGCAAATATATCCGCAAACTCTGTTAGCAATGATTCAATATTTTTAGCCGGAATGTTCACTGTCATTTTCTTTTCAATGTTATGCAATTACACAAAAAATCCAGTGTGTGTCTTTCGAAGGACCCGCTCCATCCGATGGCTAGTGATAGTTGTAACCTTACCTCCACGTCTTCCTTTGAGAGTCACCTGCCTTCCATTAATAAAGAACTTCATAATTAGTTTAGAAAAATTTCAGGAGACATCACCTAGGGTTGATAGCCATTCAATTCCAAGCACCACTTCATAGTCTTCAAGGATAATAAAAGGAAATCCACAAATAATTCTTGACCTTGCAAAATTAGTTTTATCTTTGAGCACTTGCTGTCACAGGTTAAAATCCGTCCATCAGTGACCTTGACTTCAAATTTGTCACAACATTCGATGTGGTAAGCTAATCGGGCTGCAACCTTCCTATCCATAAAATTATTAGTGCTACCCGTATCAATCAAAATAGTGACAGACTGATGTTTCAGAGTTTCCCCAATTTTCATAGTTTGTGGATTAGAATAGCCAGCCAATGCATGCACTATATGTGTGACGGCTTCAACAACATCATCAGTTTCCACTTCTTCATGATCGGAATCTGATACTTCTACTTCCAGTTCCTCCTCAATCGGTTCAATCATCAAAAGTCTTCCTTGTTTGCATCGGTGCTCCTTACTCCACTTTTCATCGCAATGCCAGCACAAACCCTTCACTAACCTTTCTTTGAGTTCTTCTCGGGTTAGTCTGCTAGTGTTATGGTTTCAACTAGGAGTAGATAAGGTAGGTTGCCTGCTAATCACCTGTTTATTGACACATCTATTTCGACGATATTCTACATTGATTTTTTCCTCATGTAGGTGTGCAAATGAAATCGCAACCATCATAGTGCAGGGTTGACGAGCCTTAACCTTGCACCGGATCTTGGGAATAAGCCCTTTAATAAATGTACCCAGAAGTTGTCGTTCTGACCAATCTCTAGCTTGGTTGGACAATCTTTCAAATGTACTTTGATATTCCAATACTGCAGAAGTCTGACGAATTTTGGCAAGTTAGCCATCAACATTCTCAAATTCAGATGGGTCAAAGTGAACAAGAAGCCCTCTTTTGAACTGCTCCCATGAAGGAACTCCATGGCAAGTTTCGTACCAATCATACCACTAGATTGCATTGTTGAATCTCGTATTTTGATGATGAAACCACTTGATATATGTTTATGATTTAATCTGCGTTTTGAGTGACGCAGGATGCTTCAATCAGGATGAGATAATTAAAGCAGGAAAATCATGTTGTGCCGAAGGAACATGTCAGAAGATTGGACGTCGGGCCGGTGGATCGGTCGACGTATCGACAGAAGGCTTCGGGCTGTGGACTCGGGCATCGGGCCAAAAAGAGCGGGTATTGTGCCAAGGATATCGGAGTTGCGGAGTCAACTGGCCGATTGGGCAATAGGTTGCAGGAGAGGACGATGCGCCGAAGAATCGGACGAAGCATCGAGGGACCAATGACATGCCGGATAACTTGGTTAATTGCTTAGGATTAATTGTCTCGATCGAAGTTTTGTTTTAAGTGTGCAGGATTAACTACGATGGAAGAAAGACATGCAGTAGGAGTTACGCCGGAGTCAAGACAATGATCACGTTGGGAGTTCGAGAGTTCGACGGAAGTTCGGACAGTCGTCGGAGGTTCTGCGGGAACAAATCCGAGAAGTCCATGAGCTTGCCAAAGAAGCTCGTCGAAACTCGCCAAGTGGATCATCGCAAGTCCAGGAGTTTGCCGGAAGTCCGCAGGAGCATCACCGAGGGTTCATCGGATGATCGACGGAAGTTCGCCGGAAGCTCGCCGGAAGAAGCGATTGACGCATCGGAGCAAGTTGCAGTAAATGTCGTAGGGAATATCATAGTTAGCACAATGATTAAGTTGGAAATGGGAGGTGATCCCATTAACTTAATCTTGGGGCAATTGGGCCCCTAAAAAACCTAAATTGGGCCGAATGGATCAACCCATTCGGACCCTGATTTCTGCCGAGAGGTGCAACCGCCCAAGCCAGGAGGTAGCACCGCTTGGGCTAAGTCTCCGAGCGAGACTGGGTGGTGCAACCACCCCAGCCAGGAGGTGGCACCGCTTGGGCTCAGTCTCCGAGCGAGACTGGGCGGTGCAACCTCCCCTAACAGGAGGTGGCACCGCTTGGGCTCGGTCTCCGAGCACTGGCTGAGCGGTGCAACCGCCTCAGTCAGGAGGTTGCACCACCTGAGCTCGGTCTTCGAGCTATGGCAGGAGGTGCAACCGCCCCTGACAGGAGGTGGCACCGCCCAGAGGCTCAGTCTTCGAGCTCTGCCAGGCGGTGCAACCGCTCTAGTCAGGAGGTGCAACCGCCTGATCCCGAAATTCCGGGAATTGACAGTTTTGAGCTCCAAATTTGAACTGGGTTGGGGCCTATAAATACCCCACCCATTCAGCACTGAAAGGGTATGAACTTACACCGAAATCTTGATCTTTTTCTGTGATTCTTAGAGCTCAAAATTGTTGTAAAGGCGAAAGTTCTTCTCCCTCTTTTCTTCCAAGTTCTGAGTTGTAAAGAGAGGAGAGAAAATTCTGTAAGGGTTGTCTCCTAAACCCGTCAAAAGGAGTGAAACTGTAAAAGGGTGGTTAGCCTTCGCTTATTGAAGGAAAGCCTCTAGTTGACGTCGGTGACCTCATCGGTGGAGGAAGCCAAAAGTGGAGTAGGTCAAGATTGACCGAACCACTCTAAATCTCGGTTTGCATTTACTTTGAGCATCTTATCTTTACTGCAAACCTCCTCAATAGCTTACTGCCTTCTGTGTTTTTACGAACGTGTTTCAAAGTTCAGTGCTTTCCAAATCGGGGTTTAAGATACAAATCAGTTTTATCGTACGAACATCGTATTTCAGTTTGCGCTTATATTCTGATTTCCATCATAACTACAAATTACGTTCATATCTTTGCTGCATCTCTCCTAGTCAAAAGTTGAAGTGATTTACGAATCGACTTTCTTACCAAAATCACTTCTATCGAACGAACGTAGTTTTCGATTTTAATCGCAGAAGGTTTTTCCGCTGCACTAATTCACCCCCCCCCCCTCTTAGTGCTCTTGATCCTAACAATTGGTATCAGAGCCCGGTATTTCTCATTTCGGATTTACACCCAAGAGAAATGACTCTTCATGGCTTTCAAGAGGGCTTATCGGTTGTTCGTCCACCGTTGTTTAATGGATTGGACTACACTTATTGGAAAACTCGAATGAGAGTTTTCTTGATTTCTATGAATTTGGATTTATGGAATATCGTTGAAAACGGTTTTCAACTTCCTTCTAAACCGATGAACGAATGGTCAGATTTGGAGAAGAAGTATTTTTCTTTAAACGCAAAGGCTATGAATGCCTTATTTTGCGCTTTGGATAAAAATGAGTTTAATCGGATTTCTACGTGCGAAACGGCTTTTGACATTTGGCGAACACTTGAAATCACGCACGAGGGAACTAGTAGAGTCAAAGACTCGAAAGTTAACATTTTATTACATGATTTTAAGCTTTTTCGAATGCAACCAAGCGAGACTATAGGCGACATGTACACTCATTTCACGGATGTCGTCAATAGTTTAAGAGCTCTTGGAAAATGTTTTTCGGATTTTGAACTCGTAAACAAGATTTTGCGTTCTCTTTCTAAGAAGTGGGATTCAAAAGTAACTGCAATACAAGAAGCTAAAAACCTAAACAACTTACCACTTGAAGAACTAATTGGTTCATTGATGACGTATGAAATGGTGCATAATGCACATGATGAACATGATGAACAAAATCACCTTCCAAAGAACAGGAAGGATTTGGAACTCCGGACAAATGAATACCACTTGAGCGATGACTCAAGTGATGAGGACAGTGATGAACTTGAACTTCGAACACTAAATCTTAATAAGTTTATTAAATAAAAATCTAAAATAAACAATAAACTTGAACGAAGGAAGAGGCCAAAGAAGAAGAACACAAAGTGGGATGAATCGAGCTCATCCGAAGATGAGGAGAAAATCAAGAAAGGCGAGGTGGCAAACTACGCCTTAATCGCTTTCAATGATGAGGTAATCGAAATCCCCCTAATTTATTTTGAAATTACTTGATGCTTTCATGATGTATTTTCTTTTTTAGTTTAGAATTAATGTTTTAAAAAAATATTATGATCATGCTAGTAATTTCGAAAATGATAATATTACATATTTTATGATAAACAAACAAAATGATTTTGATTGAAAATATAAAATCATGGTTAAGAAGTAATAATGTGTATAATGTTGATGTCCATTGTTATTTCTCAATTTTGAGTATATTAAATCATATTTAATTTAAAGTTATGATTAATGAGTATATATTTTTGAAATTATGTATTATGATTCTTGATAATTATGGATTATCGATTTTCATGATAATAACAGTGGCTTTAAAAATTGATGCATGTTTTGATTTGACATAAATGAAAAGGCATGCTAACATGAAATCGATCACTTAAGATGAAACACTTAAAAAAAGGGAGAAAATATATTATCAATGAAATTATGAATCTATTTATGTTATAAATTTTGTGAGCCACAAAAATGATTTTGATGATTTAAATTTGAAATGAGTTTTATCAAAATCATGATCATGATTTGTCAAATTGAATGAATTGAAAATGAATGATGATTTTTCTCTTGAATGATTGTGATCTGTATTCCTTGTATTCATGATATGATTCTTTGTATTCATGAAAGGTTTATCTCATCACCCAATTATTTTCTTCTTGATATTCCTTATGTGATGATATGAATACATGAAATATTCATTAATTTATTTTGATGTATACAAATGAAAAGTTATGATCATGCATGGTAGGATATAATTTAACAAAATTGATACCATCATGATATGAAAAAATTATGATTTGCAACGATGCACGCAATACTTGAGCCTTTTAATTATGATGTGATGTATTGCATTTGATGTGAATCATGATTTACAATGCTATGAGTTGTTGCTAAAATGAAGTATTATAAATGTTGATTTAATGTCATGAATGCTCTAAATGATAAATGTTTGGTATCATGATCAAAATGAAGTGATAAATACTTAAAAATATTGATTTAATATTCGGTATCATGAACACTTTATTATCATACATGAAAATAGTGACAAATACTTTGAAAATAAATGTTTGTATCATGTTAGATGGTTTGACATATTGTGCATGATAAGCTATAAAGATGATTGAAACAATGATTGAAATAATAGGAATGATGATTTGGAATCATATAATAATGAGTTTATATGTTTTAAAAATATATATGATGATAATGATGCATGCAATGATGAAATATTCATGATAAAATAATTGTTTTGATATTCAAGACTTGAATTTTCATCAATACTATTTACCTTTGTCATAATTTAGAAATTAACGTAAAGGGTCTTCCCTTCATTTTGACAATGACAAAGGGGGAGCAAAACATGCTTGAAAGCTAATTTGCTAGCTCATATAATTCAAAAAAAGGGAGAAAGAAAATAATTACACTTCTCAAAAGAAAAGGAATTGCTATCTTGAACATCACCAAGAAGTGCTATCTTGCAAATTTCAAGATACACAAATGCAAACATGCAAAATTTGTAATTTTGCACATCATTAAAATTTATGATGCTTTGGTGATTATGCATGTTCTAAAATGTTATAAGATTCACTAGCTTGCATGATGTAGAACTTGCTATATTGAACATCACCAAGGAATGATATCTTGCAGAAGCAAAAAGTTAACTTACACATCTAGCAAAACTTATATTTCAAGAAGCAAGAGTTGCTTTCTTGAACATCTTAAAATTACTAGCTTGCGTGTCTTAAAATTGTAAACTTGCCATCGTACTGCCATAATGATGAACATGCCTTATCTTCATGATTGTATTTGAAAAACTATGGCAAAAATATGTCCGAATGATTGAACTTATTAAAATTAATTTTCGGACTTTCTTGATTGAATGATCAAATCACTCGATTGCCATGATGATTTTACACAATTATATGCCCTAATAACAGGTTGGAAATTATGTGCTTTGGATACAAAAATTTTCATGATAATAAGCATGTTTTGTCCTCATGATTGTATTTGAAAATCAATAGCACAGCCTTGTCCGAATGCATGAAAGTGTTAATTTCATTTTTGGATTCTCTTAACTATTGGTATCCTAACAATTGGATTTTCGAATTATCCTCTTCCAGACTTAATAAGCATATATCATATCAAGTTTAATTCATATCATTGATTTTTGACATATGGAATCAACTAGCAAAGACATCTCTCATACACTTATTATGTGAACAATATTTTGTTTTGAGAAATGGATTTGATGAAATAATTCCTGCTTATAAATTCCTTCTTGAAAAAGGAAGTCATTTTTACGTACAAGGATGTGATTCACATACATATCTTGATACTTGTAAAAATGAAGCGTGCTTTAATATCTTATCAATTTTAACTTCATTCGAGTAAGCTCAAAAATAGCTTTCCTCCTTCATGTAAAAAGAAAATAACAAATAAAATGGAAGAAGTTTTTAAAGCTATCTTCATGTCATGTTTTCCTTGAGATGTTTGAATATTTGGTATCTTATCACTCTTTGTTGAAAAATGACATGAATCTGCTTATGGCATTGCACTTATATTTAAAATTTGCTTATATCGTTCTCCTTTTTGTTGACAACAAAGGGGGAGAAATATATGAATTGATGCTATGATTGCCATATTTGCTCTATGCCATGGTTGCATTATCAAGAACTAGCATCACAACTTTACTTATTGATATCTTGCCATGTGATGAAATGCTACAATTGATAAACACTTCGAAATGTTTGCGTTACGATATCAAAAGCTTACATTGCAATCTTACATGTTGATATCATACCATTTGATAATAGCAAACTTGCATGATGGTAAAAATGGATATTATGTTTTTCATGCAATGAGTTGAACTTATATCACAAACACTTGATTGTGGTACTTCTCCTTTTTGTTGATGACAAAGGGGGAGAAGTATGTTGATGACATGACATGTTATGCATAAGTTTATGCATAAGTTCATGATGACATGTTGCAATTATTCATGATGAATATTGCAATGACTTGAATTCAGTTTGAATTCAAGATTCTATCAATATGGCATATTGATAGGGGGAGTTTGTTTAAACTCCGGGAGTTAAGGTTAACTCCGTCATCAAGTAGTTGTCATCATAAAAAAGGGAGAGATTGTTGAATCTCGTATTTTGATGATGAAACCACTTGATATATGTTTATGATTTAATCTGCGCTTTGAGTGACGCAGGATGCTTCGATCAGGATGAGACAATTAAAGTAGGAAAATCATGTTGTGCCGAAGGAACATGTCAGAAGATTGGACGTCGGGCCGGTGGATCGGTCGACGTATCGACAGAAGGCTTCGGGCCGTGGACTCAGGCATCAGGCCAAAAAGAGCGAGTATTGTGCCAAGGATATTGGAGTTGCGGAGTCAACTGGCCGATTGGGCAATAGGCTGCAGGAGAGGACGATGCGCCGAAGAATCGGACGAAGCGTCAAGGGACCAATGACATGCCGGACAACTTGGTTAATTGCTTAGGATTAATTGTCTCGATCGATGTTTTGTTTTAAGTGTGCAGGACTAACTATGATGGAAGAAAGACATGCAGCAGGAGTTGCGCCGGAGTCAAGACAATGATCACGTTGGGAGTTCGAGAGTTCGACGGAAGTTCGGACAGTCATCGGAGGTTCTGCGGGAACAAATCCGAGAAGTCCATAAGCTTGCCAAAGAAGCTCGTCGGAACTCGCCAAGTGGATCATTGCAAGTCCAGGAGTTTGCCGGAAGTCCGCAGGAGCATCACCGAGGGTTCATCGGATGATCGACAGAAGTTCGCCGGAAGCTCGCCGGAAGAAGCGATTGATGCATCGGAGCAAGTTGCAGTAAATGTCTTAGGGAATATCGTAGTTAGCACAATGATTAAGTTGAAAATGGGAGGTGATCCCATTAACTTAATCTTGGGGCAATTGGCCCCTGAAAAACCCAAATTGGGCCGAATGGATCAACCCATTCGGACCCAGATTTCTGCCGGGAGGTGCAACTGCCCAAGCCAGGAGGTGGCACCGCCTGGGCTCAAGGAGGTGCAACCGCCCCTGACAGGAGGTGGCACCGCCCAGAGGCTCAGTCTTCGAGCTCTGCCAGGCGGTGCAACCGCTCCAGTCAGGAGGTGCAACCGCCTGATCCCAGAATTTCGGGAATTGACAGTTTTGAGCTCCAAATTTGAACTGGGTTGGGGCCTATAAATACCCCACCCATTCAGCACTGAAAGGGTATAAACTTACACCGAAATCTTGATATTTTTCTGTGATTCTTAGAGCTCAAAATTGTTATAAAGGCCAAAGTTCTTCTCCCTCTTTTCTTCCAAGTTCTGAGTTGTAAAGAGAGGAGAGAAAATTCTGTAAGGGTTGTCTCCTAAACCCGTCAAAAGGAGTGAAACTGTAAAAGGGTGGTTGGCCTTTGCCTATTGAAGGAAGGCCTCTAGTTGACGTCGGTGACCTCGTCGGTGGAGGAAGCCAAAAGTGGAGTAGGTCAAGATTGACCGAACCACTCTAAATATCGGTTTGCATTTACTTTGAGCATCTTATCTTTACTGCAAACCTCCTCAATAGCTTACTGCCTTCTGTGTTTTTATGAACGTGTTTCAAAGTTCAGTGCTTTCCGAATCGGGGTTTAAGACGCAAATCAGTTTTATCATACGAACGTCGTATTTCAGTTTGCGCTTATATTCTGATTTCCATCATAACTGCAAACTGCGTTCATATCTTTGCTGCATCTCTCTTAGTCAAAAGTTGAAGTGACTTACGAATCGGCTTTCTTACCAAAATCACTTCTATCGAACGAACGCAGTTTTCGATTTTAATAGCAGAAGGTTTTTCCGCTGCACTAATTCACACCCCCCCCCCTCTTAGTGCTCTTGATCCTAACATGCATCTCCATCGAACAAGATTGAGGCCACTTCTACCTTGGATTCTTCCGGGGTTCTGTGAAAACGAAAAAAATTTTCCGCCCTAGAGATCCAACTGGTCAGATCCCCATCTTCCCATCGTGGAAATTCTACCCTGATGCATGGGTAGTGTGTGTCACCATCCTGGGGCACTTTTCCTGTATCTCTCAATCTGTTTAATATAGAACTTGAGCTCCCATCTTGTTGAAACCCGCTAAAGTGCTCCAACAATCTCTTTTTGAAATCATGAAGAGTTTCTTGTAGCCGATTCTCAATTCTGGTTTCCAACGCTTCCATTTGTGCCTTCACTGAGTTACAAGCCATTGCGTACGATTGTAAGTCGGTAATCCCCAGTTCTTGTTTCTGATGTCTAGTCAAGGGCATCTGCATAGTAGCTGGGTAGTAGCAGCGACGGTGGTGGCAGCCGGCATTCGCGGTAGCAAGGGAACCCACGCAACTGTGGCATGGCTAGAAACAAGGGTAGCAAGGTGAGTTGCCTGTGCTTGCTCTGTTTCGGTTATAGAGGATGCAGAGCAAGGGGGAGTGGCGATTGTCGCACGGTGGCTGGCAGTAGTGGTGGGTCGGTTGGGCGGCGACGACGCTCGAGGGGAAGAGGAGTGCTGGAGAAGGCGCGGCTGGTCGAGGCGCGGCTGGAAACAAGGGCAGCAGTGGTGAGTTGCCCTATTTCGGTCGCCGTGAGGAGGGGATGCAACTGGCGGCTGCAGTTGTGACTCGGGGGGGGGGGGGGGGGGGGGGGGGGCGGCACGATGGCAGGGAAGTTAGGGCAGCGTTGCCGATAGTATCAACGACGAAGGGGTGGCCCGTTGGCAGGGAGACGACGCCAATAGTCCTTCTCGCTTAAGCGAGATGGGGAATGAGGAGGAGAGGTCGCTGGCCGAGGGCGCAACGGCGGCATTGGTCGATCAGCCGGGAAGCAGCACCGACGGTGAGAAGGAGGCAGCAAGGGTCGCTTTAGGGTGCGGCCTGCCGGAGAGCAGGGGCGGCGATGGGGAAGAAGAGAAGCAGGGGACCCTTCTCGGTGGCTGCCGAGTAACACCCCCTCGGTGTAGCGAGAACTCCAAGAATCGCCGCTCTGATACCAAATGGTAAGACCCTACGATCTTATCATCGCTCTGATACCAAATGATAAGACCCTAAAGTCTTATCGTAAAAAAGAAGAAGAGAAAGGGATGATCACTTCGAGGGGATCGGCCTCCTAGGGTTTGTCAAAAGATAGAATAGTATTTTTCATAGAGAACTGAAAAGAAGCAGTTACATCCCTATTTATAGAGTTTCGACTTTAGCTAAACTAAACATACTTAATAAATATGCAGAAAATAAAAGGAAAGCATAAAAAATAAAAGGAAAAAGAAAAGGATCCTAACACACTTTGATTGTACTTTTGTTGCTCTTTCATGCAGAAAAGGGTAGGGTGATTATATACCCCAATGGCTTCAGAATTGGAGCAAGAAAGTGTTATATCCATGGATTTCGAGGTACTAGCGTACCACCGTCATTATTGGGCAGTACCACCGCCTGACACTCTAACACTGTGTGGTACCACCACTCAGTTTGGGCGGTATGACCACCTTGTTAGAAACGAGTCGACATTAAGAGAGGGGGGGGGGAGAATTAGTGCAACGAAAAAATTACCCATTTCAAAAGTCTTCGTTTCGATTAAAACCAATTTCGACGAAAGCTGTTTCGGAGAGATGTTAACTTTGAAATCGTATTCGTAAGCGTAGTGGAAGTAAAGCAAGTAAAATAGTTTGCAGTAAGGGAAAATAGCAAGAACAAAAATGCAAACCGTTTTATAGTGGTTCGGTCGTCGTGACCTACATCAACTCTGTTGATTCCCCTTCCGTCGAGGCCACCGGCATCCACTAATGATCTTCTTTCAATGGACGAAGATGAATTACCCTCTTACACCCCTCTTCTCCTTTTCACAGGTTTAGGAGTCAATATTTTACAAGCACTCACTCCTCTCCAAACAGAATTCAAAACATCAAATTAGAGAGATTCTCTCAAGTGGTTTCTACAGCGTTTTCTCACTTTTAAGCTCTTTGTGCTTATGTGTGTTAACCAGGGATGGGTATTTATAGGTCTTAAGTAGATTCAAATTTGGAGCCTAAAAATGTCTTATCCCGGGTCCTCTAGGTACTAGTGGTACCACCGCCTATGTTGGCGGTACCACCGCCAGTGCTTTCTGACACTAGGCGGTACTACCACCTAACAAGTGCGGTACCACTACCTGTCACCCTGTCACTAGTTGGTACCACTGCCTAATAGCCTCGGAGACTGAGTCTGGGTTGTACCACCGCCTGACACGGTCTCGGAGACCGTGCCATGTCGGTTTCACCTGTTGGCTTATTGTTTAGGCCTTTTCTCTTAGCCGAACACAGCCCAAACTTGGGCCCAACTGGCCCCTAATTGGGTTGGCCCAATTCCAACCTAATTATGTGCTAACTACAAATTTTAAGGCATACACTAAGTTAAATTAGTCTGGTAAGTCTAGGTTTCTTCTAGCGAGCTTCCGACGATCTTCTAGCGAACTTCCGATGATCTCTCGGCAATTTTCCAACTGACTCTCGACAAGCTCCTGGACTTCACGACGATCTTCTTGGTGAGTTTTAATAAGCTTCTTTGGCAAACTCTTAGACTTCTCGGTCAATTCCGACAGAACTTTTGACGAACGTCCGGACTTCCGACGAACTCTCGAACTCCTAATGAAATCTCGTTCTCGACTCTGGGACTTCATATTGCTTTATGCCTTGATTGCTATCATAGTTAATCCTACACAAGTAAAATATACTTCGATCTAGACAATTATTACAAAGCTTGAATCATGTTGTCTGGAATATCATTGGTTCATCGACGCTTCATTCGAATCCTCGGTGCATCGTCCTCTCTTGCGGCCTATTGCCCAATCGGCCAGTTGACCTCCGTAACTCTGATATCCTTAATGTAATTTCCGCTCTTATTGGCTCAATACATGAACTCATGGCCCAATACCTTCTGCCGATACGTCGACCAATCCTCCGACTCGACGTCCAATCTTTTGGCATCTTCTACTCTGGCCCAACATGATTCTTCCTGCTTTAATTGTCTCTCTTTGATCGAAACTTCCTACGTCACTCAAACACACATTAAATTATAAACACTATCAATTGGTTTCATTATCAAAATCTAAGATTTAATAATCTCCCCCTTTTTTATGATGACAACTAATTGATGATAGAGTTAACCTTTCAATATATCATATTGATAGAACTCTTAGATTCAAAAACTCAAGCAATATGTTATGATAAAATTATGCATAACATCATCATACTTCTCCCCCTTTGTCATCAACAAAAAGGAGAAGTGCCACTTTCAAGTGTTTGAGATATAAGCTTTACAATATTGCGTAATAAACATAATCTCAAGTTTTATCATAATTACAATTTTTAAGCTAGCAAATTTAGCAAGGGCTACATCATATTAGTGTTGAATCTCATATCTTGATGATGAAACTAATTGATAGTGTTTATGATTTGATCTACGTTTTGAGTGACGCTAGAAGCTTCGATCAGGGAGAGAAACTTAAAACAGGAAGAATCATGTTGGGCTAGAGTGGAACATGTCAGAAGATTGGACGTCGAGCCGGAGGATCGGTCGACATATCGACAGAAGGCTTTGGGCCATGGGTTCGGGCATCAGGCCAAGAAGAGCAAAAATTGCGCCAAGGAAATCAGAGTTGCGGAGGTCAACTGGCTGATTGTGCAATAGGCCATAAGAGAGGACGATGCGCCAAAGAATCAGACGAAGCGTCGATGAATCGATGACATGCCGGACAACATGATTCAAGCTTTGTAATAATTGTCTAGATTGAAGTAGGTTTTAAGTGTGCAAGATTAACTATGATAGCAAGGTATAAAGCAAAATGATGTCCCGGAGTCAAGAACGAGACTTCGTTGGGAGTTCGAGAGTTCGTCGGAAGTCCGGACGTTCGTCAAAAGTTCTATCAGAATTGATCGAGAAGTCTAGGAGGTTGCCAAAGAAGCTCATCAGAACTCACCAAGAAGATCATCGTGAAGTCCAGGAGCTTACCGAGAGTCCGCTGGAACATTGCCGAGAGATCATCGAAAGTTTGCTGGAAGATCGCCGGAAGCACGCTAGAAGAAACCTAGACTTACAGACTTATTTAGCTTAGTAAATGTCTTAAAATTCACAGTTAGCACATAATTGGGTTGGAATTAGGCCAGCTCAATTAGGGGCCAATTGGGCCACGTTTGAGCTATGTTGGGCGAAGTGAAAAGGCTCAAATAGTGACCCAACAGGTGGAACCGACATGACACGATCTCCAAGATTGTGTCAGGCAGTGATGTCGCCAGTCTGGGTGGTGGTACTGCCCAAACTTAGTCTCCAAGACTGTTAGGTGATGGTGCCGCTAATCTGGGTGGTGGTACCACCCAGTGTCAAGCTGCAGGCTGTGGTACCACCGAGTGTAGGCGGTGGTACCGCCCATACCCTAAAATTTTAGAGATTTAAATTTTGGCTCCATATTTTGAAGTCATTTAGGATCTATAAATACCCCAACTATTCTTGCATGGAGTAGCAACAAAATTGAATAAAAACTCTATGTTTCTAGATTTTAAAACCCTTGTAAAGTATAAGAGTCCCTCCTCTTAAAGTTTAGAGACTGGAGAGTGCGAGGGAAGCTTTGTAAAAAGGGGTTGTAAAGGTTCTCTCCTGAACCTATCAAAAGGAGAATCGAGTTATAAGGGTAGTTGGTCTTTGCTCATTGAAGGAAGATCGATAGTGGATGCCAGTGGCCTCGATAGAAGAGGAATCAGTGGAGTGGATGTAGGTCACGACGACCGAACCACTATAAAAATCTAGTTTACATTTCTTTTAAGCAATTTACTTTAACTGCAAACCGCCTTCTTTACTTGCTTTACATCCACTCCACTCATCTGTATGCTTTCAAATTAACATCTTCTAAAACGGGTTTAATCGTATGAAGAATTTTGAACTGACTTAATTTTTACCACTACACTAATTCAACCCCCCCCCCCCCCCCCCTCCTCAATGCCGACTATTGAATCTCATATTTTGATGATGAAACCAATTGATAAGTGTTTATGATTTGATATGCATTTTGAGTGACGCAGGAAGATTCGATCAAGGAGAGACAATTGAAGTAGGAAGAATCATGTTGGGCCGAAGCAAACATGTCAGAAGATTGGACGTCGAGCCGGAGGATTGGTCGATGTATCGGCAAAAGGCTTTGAGCTGTGAATTTGGGCATCAGGCCAAGAAACATAGATATTGCACCAAGGATATTAGAGTTGCAGAGGTCAACTGACCGATTGGGCAATAGACCGCAAGAGAGGACAATGCGCTGAAGAATCGGACGAAGCGTCGATGAGCTAATGACATGCCGGACAATATAATTCAAAGCTTTGTAATAATTAACTAAATTGAAGTTGTTTTTATGTGTGTAGGATTAACTTTGATAGCAAGGCATAAAGCAAAATGAAGTTCCGGAGTCAAGAACGTGATTTCGTTGGGAGTTCGAGAGTTCGCCAGAAGTCCGGACGTTCGTCGGAAGTTCTGCCGGAACTAACCAAGAAGTCCAGGAGCTTACCATAGAAGCTCGTCGGAACTCACCAACAAGATCGTTGTGAAGTCTAGGAGCTTGCCGGGAGTCTGCCGAAACATTGCCAGGAGTTCGTCGGAAGTTCGCAAGAAGATTGCCGAAAGCTCGTCGGAAGAGCAATTAACGTACTGGAACTAGAATGCTTTGTCAATTGTCTATACTTAGTCTGTAAATTAAATTAGGATTGGGAGATAATCCCACTTACTTAATTAGGGGCCAATTGGGCCCTTAATAGGGTTGAATTGGGCCATATTGAATAGCCCATTCAGCACCTAAAAGCCCAACCGGCGGTGGCACCGCTTGGGAGACTCAGTCTCCCAGGTGGTCAGGGCGGTGGTACCGCCGGGAGTAAATGCTGCCAGTGATGGTACCACCCCTGTCAGGCAGTGATACCACTAGAGCTCGGTCTCCGAACTCTGTCAGGCGGTGGTACCGCCCAATGTCAGGATGCTAGGCGGTGGTACTACTTGTACTCGGGAAACTCGGGATGAGAGATTTTTAGGCTCCAAGTTTGAATCAACTTAAAGCCTATAAATACCCCTCTCATCCCTAGTTAAGATACACAAGTATTGAGAGTAAAAAGAAAAAAAATGCTACTATAATCTTCTGTGAAACTCCTCTCAAAGTTCAAAGCGTTAGAATAGTTTGAGAGAGGAGTAAGTGGGGGTGTAAGAACTTATCGGGTCTTTAATGACCTACGAAATGACCAGTGTAGCACAAAAAGAACTTGAGGACAATCTTCCAAAGAACAGAAAAGATTTCGGACTTAGAACAATTGAAGACCACCCGAGCATAAGCTCAAGTGATGGTGAACTTGAACTCCTCACTATGAAATTTTAAAAGTTAATGAAATAAAAATTAAAGAACAAAAAGAACGCAACTAATTGCTATAAACGCAAGAAGAGGGAAGCACTTTGAAATGAATCGAGCTCATTCGATGACAAGGAGCAAACCGATGAAGACGAAATGATGAACTTCGCCTTAATGGCTCTCAACGACGAGGTAACCAAAATCCCCTTAGTTTATTTCGAAATTACATAATGCTTTTCATGAGTTGTTCTTAAATTAGTTTTAAAAAAAATTTGTATATATTTTTTGAATTGCATGTTTAATGATGTAATGAAAATGCAAAAATAAAATTGGATCATGCTTTCCTTTCTAGTGATTTAAAAAAAAATCATGAAAATTACATGTTTTATGATATACAAACATAATGATTTTGATTAAAAATACCTTATAAAATCATGCTTGATATTTTAATGATGCAATAATGTAATAAAATATTAGATATAAATCTAATGCTTGTACACTTAACAAGATTAATCATATTGTTTTTCAATTTTGATTGAAGATGCTTGTACACTCTATGATTAATGAAATCATATTTGATTTGAAGTAATGATTTGATATCATGCTTAATGAGTTTATCTTTCGAAATTATGCATGATGATTCTTGCGATTTATGGATTATCAATTTTTACCATAATGAAAGTGGCTTTTTTGGTTTTAAAAATGATGCATGTCTTGATTTGGCATAAATGACAAGGGCATGCTTATATGAAATAATGTAAGTATCTTGATGATTTTATATTTAATTAAGCATGATGATTTGAAGAAATGATGATTTGATCTTGATGATTTCCATAATGATATTTGCTATTTGGATTTTAAACTATGATGTATGTTTTCATACGAAAAACTTGATCATGCTTATATGAAATCAATCACTTAAAATGAAACACATAAAAAGGAAACTATATTATCATTGGAATTAAAATAATGAATCTATTTATGTTATGAATTTTGTGAACCATGAAATTTATTTGATGATTTAAATTTGAATAATTTTTTTATCCAAATCATGATCTTGATTCCTTGATATTTACAAATTAAGATTCATTATGAATCAAGATTTTTCATTAATCGTTCTCCTACGATTCTACTTGGTATTTTCTTAAGAGAAGATTTTCTAAATGATTTTTCTTGTGAGTTCTTGGATTTATTACTTGAGATTTTTTTTAATCAAGATCTCTTCCTTGTACTCCTACGATTTTTATTCTTGGTATTTTATTTAAAGAAGAGATTTACTATATTGCTAGCTTAAATTTTTTTTAAATGATGTAAAAATTTGTTAGCGCATGATGTAGAACTTGCTATCTTGAACATCACCAAGAATTGCTAGCTTACATTCTCAAGAGAAGCAAAAGTGCTATCTTATCTATCTTAAGAAGCAAACCATGCTAAACCTGCACATCTAGCAAAATTTACAAACTTGCAAAACTCAAAATTTTTGCTAGCTTGCATGATGATAAAAATGGAGATTATGTTTATTATGCAATGATCTGAACATGTATGTCCAAACACTTAAAGTTACACTTCTCCTTTTTGTTGATGACAAAAGGGGAGAAGTATGATCATGTTATGCATGACGACGTATTCCAAATATTCATGATGAAATTTACAATGACTTGAATTCAGCTTGAACTTCAGGTTCTATCAATATGACATATTGATAGGGGGAGTTAAGGTTAACTCCGTCATCAATTGGTTGTCATCATAAAAAAGGGAGAGATTGTTGAATCTCATATTTTGATAATGAAACAAATTGATAAGTGCTTATGATTTGATATTAGTTTTGAGTGACGCAGGAAGCTTCAATCAAGGAGAGACAATTGAAGCAGGAAGAATCATGTTGGGCCGGAGCAAACAGGTCAGAAGATTAGACGTCGGGCCGAAGGATCGGTCGACATATCGGTAGAAGGTTTCGAGCCGTGAATTTGGGCATCAGGGCAAGAAAAGCGGATATTACGTCAAGGATATCGAAGTTGCAGAGGTCAACTAGCCGATTGGGCAATAGGCCGCAAGAGAGGACGATACACCGAAGAATCAAACGAAGCATCGATGACCCAATGACATGCCAAACAACATGATTCAAAGCTTTATAATAATTGTCTAGATCGAAGTTATTTTTATATGTGCAAGATTAACTACGATAGCAAGGCATAAAGAAAAATGAAGCCCTAGAGTCAAGAACGCGATTTCATTGGGAGTTCGAGAGTTCGTCGGAAGTCCGAACGTTCATCGAAAGTTCTGCCGGAACCAATCGAGAAGTCTAGGAGCTTGCCAAAGAAGCTCATCGGAACTCACCAACAAGATCGTCGTGAAGTCCAGGAGCTTGCCGGGAGTCCGCCAGAACATTACCGAGAGTTCGTCGGAAGTTCTCCGGAAGATCGCCGAAAGCTCGTTGGAAGAGCAATTGATGTACCGAAACTAGAATGCTTTGTCAATTATCTTAAATATTATAATTAGTTTATAAATTAAGTTAGTATTGGGAGGTAATCCCACTAACTTAATTATGGGCCAATTGGGCACTTAACAGGGCTGAATTGGGCCATATTGAATAGCCCATTCAGCACCTAAAAGCCCAACCGGCGGTGGCACCACCTGGGAGACTCAGTCTCCCAGGTGGTTTGGGCGGTGGTACCACCAGTAGTAAATGCTGCCAATGGTGGTACCGCCCCTATCAAGTGGTGGTACCACTAGAGCTCGATCTTCGAGCTCTGTTAGGCGGTGGTACCGCCCAGTGTCGGGATGCCAAGCGGTGGTAAGCTTAAAAGTGTTCTAAAAGGCTAGAAGTTCTTCTCCCTCTTTTCTTCTAAATTTTGATCATTCAAGAGAGGAGTGGAAATCTGTAAGGGTTGTCTCCTAAGCCCGTCAAAAGGAGTAAAGCTGTAAAAGGGTGGTTGGCCTTCACCTATTGAAGGAAGGCCTCTAGTGGACGTCGGTGACCTCATCGGAGGAGGAAGCCAAAAGTGGATGTAGGTCAAGATTGACCGAACCACTCTAAATCTCGGTTTGCATTTACATTTTGTTCTCTATCTTAACTGCAAACTGCCTCCATTGCTTTTCTTCAATTGTACTTCACTTAATTTTAAGTTGAAGAACTTTCCGAAATGGTTTTTCATCAAAAGTGTTTTTATCATACGAACGTCGTTTTAAATCGTCGAAAGTTTTTCGCTGTACTAATTCACCCCCCACCCTCTTAGTGCTCTTGATCCTAACAATTGGTATCATAGCGGGGTTAACTCTCAATCGGATTAAAACCCAAGAGAGATGACAAATGCCGGAAACTAAGAGGGCCACTCTATTACACGTCCACCCATGTTCAATGGGACGGACTACACCTACTGGAAGACCCGAATGAGGATCTTCCTTATTTTCATGGATTTTGAAATTTGGAATCTTGTTGAAAATGGATTTTTAAAGTCTTCTCTTCCAATGATCGATTGGAATGAATTGGAGAAGAAGACTTTCGCTCTTAATGCAAAGGCTATGAATGCCTTATTTTGTGCGCTTGATAAAAATGAGTTCAATCGTATTTCGGTTTGTGAAACTGCATTTGATATTTGGCACACGCTCGAAGTGACTCACAAAGGCACGAGTAGAGTGAAAGAGTAAAAAATCAATCTTTTAATACATTCTTTGGAACTTTTTCGAATGAAACCGAGTGAGACAATAGGCGACATTACACCCGTTTCACGGATGTCGTCAATGGTCTCAAAGGACTCGGTAAAAGTTTTTCAGATTTTGAGCTCGTGAATAAGATTCTAAGATCCCTTCCAAAGAGTTGAGACCCTAAAGTCATTGCTATTCAAGAAGCTAAAGATTTAAACAACTTTCCTCTTGAAGAATTAATCGGGTCATTAATAACCTACGAAATGACTTGCAAAGCTCATGAAGAGCAAGAAGACATCCTTCCAAAGAACAGGAAGGATATGACACTTAGAACTTTAGAAGACCACTTGAGAGAAAACTCAAGTGATGAGGACTATGATGATGACTTGACACTTATAATAAGGAAATTTAAAAAATTCATTAAAAGAAACAAGTTTAAAAATGATAAAAAATAAATTTGAACCCAAAAAGGACCAAGTTATTTGCTACGAATGCAAGAAGCCGGGACACTATAAAAGTGATTATCCCCAAGCCAAGAAAAGAATACCAAAGAAGAAGGCGCTCAAAGCAACGTGGGATGACTCAAGCAAGTCCGAAGAAAAGGAGTCCAACACCGAGCAAGTTGCTCACTACGCCCTAATGGCCATCGGAGAGGAGGTAACAAATTTAATTGATGCAGATTTATCATTTGATGAATTATTAAATGCTTTCCATGACTTATTTGATGAATGCAAAATAATTAGTAGAAAATATAAATTGTTAAAAAAGGAGCATGATAGTCTTATTAGTAATTTTGATAAATTAAAAACTGAATATCATAATAGTTTAGCTCTATGTATAAAATGCCATGATCTAGAAACTCTCCAAAAGGAGAACTTGCTACTTAAGGACACCTTGAAGAAATTCGAGGTTGGTAGCAAGTCTTTGAATATGATCCTTACAAATAAGGGCCACGTTCCTAAAAGAAGTGGAATCGGATTTGTGAGAAGTCCTCACCAAAATCCAACCACCTTCATTAAAGGCCCTATCTTACATGTTCGGCACCAAAGCAATTGCAACTTTTGTTACAAACATCGACATAAAACTTATCATTGTCCATTCAAGAAAGTTAGTCCTGTTGAATCTCGTATTTTGATGATGAAACTACTTGATATATGTTTATGATTTAATCTGCGCTTTGAGTGACGCAGGAGGCTTCGATCAGGATGAGACAATTAAAGCAGGAAAATCATGTTGTGCCGGAGGAACATGTTAGAAGATTGGACGTCGGGCCGGTGGATCGGTCGACGTATCGACAGAAGGCTTCGGGCCGTGGACTCGGGCATCGGGCCAAGAAGAGCAGGTATTGTGCCAAGGATATCGGAGTTGCGGAGTCAACTGGCCGATTGGGCAATAGGCTGCAGGAAAGGACGATGCGCCGAAGAATCGGACGAAGCGTCGAGGGACCAATGACATGCCGAACAACTTGGTTAATTACTTAGGATTAATTGTCTCAATTGAAGTTTTGTTTTAAGTGTGCAGGATTAACTACGATGAAAGTAAGATATTCAGCAGGAGTTGCGCCGGAATCAACACAATGATCACGTTAGGAGTTCGAGAGTTCGAAGGAAGTTCGGACAGTTGTCGGAGGTTCTACGGGAACAAATCCGAGAAGTCCATGAGCTTGCCAAAGAGGCTCGTTGGAACTCGCCAAGTGGATCATCGCAAGTCCAGGAGTTTTCCGGAAGTCCGCAGGAGCATCACCGAGGGTTCATCGGAAGATCGACGGAAGTTCGCCGGAAGCTCGCCGGAAGAAGCGATTGACGCACCGGAGCAAGTTGCAGTAAATGTCTTAGGAAATATCGTAGTTAGCACAATGATTAAGTTGGAAATGGGAGGTGATCCCATTAACTTAATCTTGGGGCAATTGGGCCCCTGAAAAACCCAAATTGGGCCGAATGGATCAACCGCCCCAGCCGCCCCAGCCAGATTGGGCTAAGTCTCCGAACGAGACTGGGCGGTGCAACCGCCCCAGCCAGGAGGTGGCACCGCCTGGGCTCAGTCTCCGAGCGAGACTGGGCGGTGCAACCTCCCCTGACAGAGGTGGCACCGCTTGGGCTCGGTCTCCGAGCTCTAGCTGAGCGGTGCAACCGCCTCAGTCAGGAGGTGGCACCGCCTGAGCTCGGTCTTCGAGCTCTGGCAGGAGGTGCAACCGCCCCTGACAGGAGGTGGCACCGCCCAGAGGCTTAGTCTTCGAGCTCTGCCAGGCGGTGCAACCGCTCCAGTCAGGAGGTGCAACCGCTAGATCCCGAAATTCCGGGAATTGACAGTTTTAAGCTCCAAATTCAAACTGGGTTGGGGCCTATAAATACCCCACCCATTCAGCACTAAAAGGAACAAAACATACACCGAAATCCTAATCTTGTTCTGTGATTTTTAGAGCTCAAAATTGTTGTAAAGGCCAAAAGTTCTTCTCCCTCTTTTCTTCCAAGTTCTGAGCTTTAAAGAGAGGAGAGAAAATTCTGTAAGGGTTGTCTCCTAAGCCCGTCAAAAGGAGTGAAACTGTAAAAGGGTGGTTGGCCTTCGCCTATTGAAGGAAGGCCTCTAGTTGACGTCGGTGACCTCGTCGGTGGAGGAAGCCAAAAGTGGAGTAGGTCAAGATTGACCGAACCACTCTAAATCTCGGTTTGCATTTACTTTGAGCATCTTATCTTTACTGCAAACCTCCTCAATAGCTTACTGCCTTCTGTGCTTTTACAAACGTGTTTCAAAGTTCAGTGCTTTCGGAATCGGTGTTTAGACGCAAATCAGTTTTATCGTACGAACGTCGTATTTTAGTTTGCGCTTATATTCTGATTTCCATCATAACTGCAAACTGCCTTCATAGATTTACTTTAATGTCATCTCGCTTGATCTTAAGTTAAAGTAATCTTAGAATCGACTTTCACACCGAAATCGTTTTTATCGTACGAACGCAGTTTTAATCGCAGAAAGATTTCTGCTGCACTAATTCACCCCCCCCCCCCTCTTAGTGCTCTTGATCCTAACAATTGGTATTAGAGCCCGGTATTTCTCATTTCGGATTTATACCCGAGAGAAATGGCTCTTCATGGCTTTCAAGAGGGCTTATCGGTTGTTCGTCCACCGTTGTTTAACGGATTGGACTACACTTATTGGAAAACTCGAATGTGAGTTTTCTTGATTTCTATGAATTTGGATTTATGGAATATCGTTGAAAATGGTTTTCAACTTCCCTCCAAACCGATGAACGAATGGTCGGATTTGGAGAAGTATTTTTCTTTAAATGCAAAGGCTATGAATGCCTTATTTTGCGCTTTGGACAAAAATGAGTTCAATCGGATTTCTACGTGCGAAACGGCTTTTGACATTTGGCGAACACTTGAAATCACGCACGAGGGAACTAGTAGAGTCAAAGACTCGAAAGTTAACATTTTATTGCATGATTTTGAGCTTTTTCGAATACAACCAAGCGAGACTATAGGCGACATGTACACCCGTTTCATGGATGTCGTCAATAGTTTAAGAGCTCTTGGAAAATATTTTTTGGATTTTGAACTCGTAAACAAGATTTTGCGTTCTCTTTCTAAGAAGTGGGATTCAAAAGTAACTGCAATACAAGAAGCTAAAAACCTAAACAACCTACCACTTGAAGAACTAATTGGTTCATTGATGACATATGAAATGGTGGACAATACATATGATGAACATGATGAACAAAATCACCTTCCAAAGAACAGGAAGGATTTGGAACTCCGGACAAATGAATACCACTTGAGCGATGACTCAAGTGATGAGGACAATGATAAACTTGAACTTCGAACACTAAATCTTAATAAGTTTATTAAACAAAAATCTAAAATAAACAATAAACTTGAACGAAGGAAGAGGCCAAAGAAGAAGAACACAAAGTGGGATGAATCGAGCTCCTCTGAAGACGAGGAGAAAATCAAGAAAGGCGAGGTGGCAAACTACGCCTTAACCACTTTCAATGATGAGGTAATTGAAATCCCCCTAACTTATTTTGAAATTACTTGATGCTCTCATGATGTATTTTCTTTTTTAGTTTAGAATTAATTTTCTTAAAAATTACATGTTTAAAAAAAAAATTATGATCATGCTAAGTAATTTCAAAAATGATAATATTACATATTTTATGATAAACAAATAAAATGATCTTGATTGAAAATATGAAATTATGGTTAAGAAGTAATAATGTGTATTACGTTGATTTTCATTGTTATTTCTTGATTTTGATTAAAAAAAAATCATGTTTGATTTGAAGAAATGCATAATGATGAAACTAAATATTTTGATTAACAATTTTATACATTAAATTTTAAGCTATACATGATGATAAGCATGTGTTATTTTCATGAGTGTATTTGAAAAACTATGGCAAAAATGTGCTCGAATGCATGAACTTGTTAAGATTATTTTTCGAATTTTCTTGATTCAATGTTCAAATCACTTAATTGCCATGATGATTTTACACTATTACATGCCTTAATAACATGTTGGAAATTGTGTGTTTCGGATACAAAATTTTTTTATGATCTGGCATGATGCATGCAATGATGAAATATTCATGAATTTGAAATGATGCATGCAATACTTATGACAATGATGTACATAATGTATTGCATATGATATGTATCATGAATGCTTTAAATGATGAATGTTTGGTATCATGATCAACATGTTGATAAATGCTTAAAAATTTTAATGTTTGAGTATCATGTATGATATACCCATTAATGATGATTGATTTATTTTTCGGTATCGTGCATGAAAAATAAGGTTTTTGAAATTATGTATGTTTTAATTTGAATATATAATGATGCACAAATAAAATTGATACTTACCTTTATCATAATCTGAAAATTGAAAAAAAGGGTCTTCCCTTCTTTTTGACAATGACAAAGGGGGAGCAAGAATTTCTAGCGTGGACATCATGAAAAGGGGCAAACTAGCTAGCTTACACAATTCAAGATGAAAGCAAAAATTATACTCCTCTAAAGAGAAGATGCAAATGTAACACTTGCCAAGTTGTTTGCTTGCCTCATGTAAAACATTATCTCTTGCTAGTTTGGCATTTTGCTAGCTTGCACTTTGCAAAGAAAGCAAAAATGACACTTATCAAAAGAGAAGAAAGAGCTTGTTATCTTGAACATCACAAGCTTGCCAAACAAAAATTGCAAAAGTGCTATCTTGCCTATCTCAAGAAGCAAAACTTGCAACTTGCACATTGCAATAAGAAGCAAGAATCATAAGCTTACACAAGAAAGCTATCTTGCATTTGCTTTCAAAATTTTTGCTAGCTTGTATGTAGTAAAACTTGCATATCGTAAAAATAGTTGCTATCTCAAGAAAATTAAACATGCTAAACTTATACCTTGCAATGGAAGCAAAATTGCGAGCTCAAACATTGCAAAGGAAGCAAAAATTTGCCAGCTTGCAACTTGCATATTTCAAGAAGCAAGAGTTGCCTTCTTGAACATCTCTAAATTGCTAGCTTGCAAGTTCTAAAATGTTGTAACATTGCTAGCTTGCATGTCCTAAAAGTGCTATCTTGTATGCTGTAAAACTTGCATATCTAAAACTTGATAGCTTGAATGTTCTAAGCATAATGTAACATTTCTGGCTTCAAAACTGCATGATGATAAAACTTGATATTATGTTTTTCATACAATAAGTCAAACTAATATTCCAAACACAAGAATAGTTGGACTTCTCCTTTTTGTTGATGACAAAGGGGGAGAAGTATGATGTTATGCATAAGTTTATGCATAAGTTCATGATGACGTGTTGCAAGTATTCGTGATGAATATTGCAATGACTTGAATTCAGTTTGAATTCAAGATTCTATCAATATGGCATATTGATAGGGGGAGTTTGTTTAAACTCCGGGAGTTAAGTTTAACTCCGTCATCAAGTGGTTGTCATCATCAAAAAGGGGGAGATCGTTGAATCTCGTATTTTGATGATGAAACTACTTGATATATGTTTATGATTTAATCTGCGTTTTGAGTGACGCAGGATGCTTCGATCAAGATGAGACAATTAAAGCAGGAAAATCATGTTGTGCCGGAGGAACATGTCAGAAAATTGGACGTCGGGCCGGTGGATCGGTCGACGTATCGACAGAAGGCTTCGGGCCGTGGACTCGGGCATCGGGCCAAGAAGAGCAGGTATTGTGCCAAGGATATCGGAGTTGCGGAGTCAACTGGCCGATTGGGCAAAAGGCTGCAAGAAAGGACGATGCGTCGAAGAATCGGACGAAGCGTCGAGGGACCAATGACATATCGGACAACTTGGTTAATTGCTTAGGATTAATTGTCTTAATTGAAGTTTTGTATTAAGTGTGCAGGATTAACTACGATGAAAGTAAGATATGCAGTAGGAGTTGCACCGCAATCAAGATAATGATCACGTTGGGAGAACGAGAGTTCGACGGAAGTTCGGACAATCGTCGGAGGTTCTACGGGAACAAATCTGAGAAGTCCATGAGCTTACCAAAGAAGCTCGTCGGAACTCGCCAAGTGGATCGTCGCAAGTCCAGGAGTTTTCCGAAAGTCCGCAGGAGCATCACCGGAGGTTCATCGGATGATCGACGGAAGTTCGCCGGAAGCTCGCCGGAAGAAGCGATTGACGCACCGGAGCAAGTTGCAGTAAATGTCTTAAGAAATATCGTAGTTAGCACAATGATTAAGTTGGAAATGGGAGGTGATCCCATTAACTTAATCTTGGGGCAATTGGGCCCCTGAAAAACCCAAATTGGGCCGAATGGATCAACCCATTCGGACCCTGATTTCTGCTAGGCAGTGCAACCGCCCCAGCCAGGAGGTGGCACCGCCTGGGCTAAGTCTCCGAGCGAGACTGGGCGGTGCAATCGCCCCAGCCAGGAGGTGGCACCGCCTGGGCTCAGTCTCTGAGCGAGACTGGGCGGTGCAACCTCCCCTGACAAAGGTGGCACCGCCTGGGCTCAGTCTCCGAGCTCTGGCTGAGCGGTGCAACCGCCTCAGTCAGGAGGTGGCACCGCCTGAGCTCGGTCTTCGAGCTCTGGCAGGAGGTGCAACCGCCCCTGACAGGAGGTGGCACCGCCCAGAGGCTCAGTCTTCGAGCTCTGCCAGGGGGTGCAACCGCTCCAGTCAGGAGGTGCAACCGCCAGATCCCGGAATTCTGAGAATTGACAGTTTTGAGCTCCAAATTCAAACTGGGTTGAGGCCTATAAATACCCCACCCATTCAGCACTGAAAGGAACAAAACATACACCGAAATCCTGATCTTGTTCTGTGATTTTTAGAGCTCAAAATTGTTGTAAAGGCCAAAAGTTCTTCTCCCTCTTTTCTTCCAAGTTCTGAGCTTTAAAGTAAGGAGAGAAAATTCTGTAAGGGTTGTCTCCTAAGCCCGTCAAAAGGAGTGAAACTGTAAAAGAGTGGTTGGCCTTCGCCTATTGAAGGAAGGCCTCTAGTTGACGTCGGTGACCTCGTCGGTGGAGGAAGCCAAAAGTGGAGTAGGTCAAGATTGACCGAACCACTCTAAATCTCGGTTTGCATTTACTTTGAGCATCTTATCTTTACTGCAAACCTCCTCAATAGCTTACTGCCTTCTGTGCTTTTACGAACGTGTTTCAAAGTTCAGTGCTTTCGGAATCGGTGTTTAGACGCAAATCAGTTTTATCGTACGAACGTCATATTTCTGTTTGCGCTTAAATTCTGATTTCCATCATAACTGCAAACTGCCTTCATAGATTTACTTTAATGTCATCTCGCTTGATCTTAAGTTAAAGTAATCTTAGAATCGGCTTTCACACCGAAATCGCTTTTATCGGACGAATGCAGTTTTAATCGTAGAAAGATTTCTGCTGCACTAATTCACCCCCCCCCCTTCTTAGTGCTCTTGATCCTAACAAGTCCGAACAAACTAATTTGGGTTCCTAAAGGAACCATGATAAATTCTATGCAACATGATAAACAATTTAGATCAGTTTTTGAGGCACCCAAAAGTAAATGGTTACCTAAAAATCATCATTTCTTGTAGAAACATACACCATCACAAGCTAGGAGCAAGAGATAATATCTTGCTTTTTGGGTTCTCAACATTCATGACCCGAGATCCAAAAAGACTTGTGATGCTCTCTAGCCTAAATGATAAAAAAAGGATTAGTAGAATTAATGCTACCAATTACTGAGTGATATTGATACAATCCTGTTTGATCCCTCAGATTTTGGAGCTCATAATTCTCCCTTCACACATCCTCTGTATTTCCGAATTCATCGCATTCATTCCTTCTTCATTTTATTTTCGGATCCAACTTACATCTTACAAGCCAAGTTTGTCATGAACTAGTAAAGCTTACAAACTTATATAATAAGTCATGAACATGTTGAAAATTATATACGACATTTGAAGTAGAGTATGCACTTCACAAGATCTATCATGAACGTACGAAATCTCTCATCTTGTGATGGAAACCTTTACGTAATTACGTAATTAAGATTGATTACTCCTCAAATAAATTTTTTTTGCAAATTGAAAACATCCACATCAGCCCACACAGCCCTCAAAATAGTGATCACCGTCTATAGGCGGTAGCACCGCCCAGCTGGCGGTAGCACCGTCGGCTGTCACAGGTAGCAAGCGGTTGCACCCCTCAGCCAGCAGTGCCACCGCCCGCAACTCTGCCCACTTTTTAAACCGAGCTAGGGCCGGCTGTAGAACCGACCCCAACTCACTCTCTTCTCCTCCTAGCAGCTCTAAAATCTTCTCCACCTCCATTCCTCCCCTTTAGCTGCCCAAAAGCTGCCCATTTCATGCAAGATCAAGAATCAATCATTCATCCTCTTGAAGATTTCAACTAAGGTATTCTCTAAGAGGCTTTTGATTTCTGTTTTGAATCATCTACTTTTGCTCATTATTATCTTCCTAAATAGCAGTAGTTATGGGCTCTAGAAGATCCTCTAGGGACAAAGGGCAGAGGAGATTAGAAGAAGACTTTGATTCCACCCTTTTCGATTCAAAACTTCATGCCCAAAAATTTACTTCCATAGAGTTTAGAAATGTCTATAAGGGAAAGTATGTTGATTTAAATGAACTAAGTAATTTAGAGACAATTCAATGGTTTGCAAATTTAGATTTACTCCCAATCCTACAAATTAGTGAACCCATCTACCCAAGACTTGTTTGGTTGTTTTACAATAATCTACATATAGATGAAGAAGAAAGAGTGTCTACCTATCTCTTAGCACAATATATTTCCATTACAGATAGATTCATTTGCGACATGATAGGCATTCTCATAAAAGATAGAGGTCGTTAGTTTAGAGGATTTTGGGATGATGAAACAGTTGGGACAACATACGTCGAAGGCTTAGGAATAATTTTTAGTAATCCCAACTTAGTGATACTTCCTAAAAGCTGTGAACATCTATTACCACTAAACACTAAAGTACTTCATCATATTCTAATTAGTATCATTCTCCCTAAACAATACCATCATGATGAAGTGAGTCAAATGGAACTAGGAACCATATACTGGATCATGAAAGGACATAACATCTGTTTTGGTTACCTTATCCAATAATATATGATAGAAATATCTAAGAAAGACATGATGCTTCCATATGGAGGTATAATCACTAGAATACTTAATGCCTATGATATTTCAATACCACCCAACGAAGAGGTAATAAAGGTAAATAGATTTAGCGTAATAAATAAAAATCTACTTCACTGAATGAGATGTTTATTTAGAAATGGAATGTGGGTTAGAATACCTAGAAGAATTGATCCCCCTTAACCAGAACCAGAACCAGAAACACCAATCTTTAGGGGTACTCAATCTCCTCCGACTAGTCCATTTGAGGAAACACATCCATTTGAGCAAGCTCTTGCATCATCTATTGAAGACATAGGGATTCGGATGGATTGCTTTGAACAAAGACAAGATCGACTTGAACATCGCCAAGATCAAATCCTATCCGAGCTGCAGCAAATTCAACAATAATTTGACTCCTTATTTAGGCATTTTAATTTTCCTCCTCTTGAAAATTCTGTGGTCATAATTTCTTCTTGTCTTGTTGTAACAATTATGTTGTTGTAAACTCTTTATGCTACTCACCTTGATCACAATGCCCCTTGCCTTGATAACTACTAATCCTTGATATGTTTTACTTAATGTATTATTTGGTGAGCATATGCAGAGTTAGGAATATTAATGTAAATTGAACATCGTTTTCGGATTTTCCTTGAATCTCTTTACGCTACTCGTTTTCAAATTTTTCTTGATCACTTAAGTTTCACGTGGAGATTGAATGCTTCTATAACATGCTTACTTTATAAGTTGAAAATCTTATGCCTTGGTTTCCATGATGAGCATGTTATACTCTCATTGTGATTTGAGAAGATTCATACATCGAATTCTTAATCCTTGAGCACTACAAAATTGTGCCCAAATGCATGAACTTATTAAAATTATTTTTCAGACTTTCTTGATTCAATGATCAATCACTTAATGCTATGATGAGAAGTTTACATGATTACATGTCCTAATAACATGTTGGAAATTATGTGTTTTGGATACAAAAATTTTCATGATGATAAGCATGTGTTATTTTTATGAGTGTATTTGAAAAACATATGGCAAAAATGTGTCCGAATGCATGAACTTATTAAAATCATTTTTCGGACATTCTTAATTCATTCACTTAATTGCTATAATGAGAATTTTATACTATTACATGCCTTAATAACATGTTGAAAATTATGTGTTTTGGATACAAAAATTTCCATGATCATGAGCATGTTTTATCTTCATTATTATGTTTGAAAATCTATAGCAAAACCATGTCCGAATGCATGAAAGTGTTAAATTTTATTTTCGGATTTTCTTGATCCTAATATGATTTTGTATTTCTCTTCCAGACTTAATGTAGTTTTCATAAGCATATGTCATATCGAGTTTGTTTCATATCATTGATTTTTGACATATGGAATCAATTAACAAATGCATCTCTCATAGACTTATCGTGTGAAAAATATTTTTTTCGAGAAATGAATTTGATGAAATGATTCCTTCTTATGAATTCCTTCTTGAAATAGGAAGATCTTTTTTAACACTTGCGAGGATTTGATTCACATACATATTTTGATCCTTGCAAAAATGAAGCGTGATTTAATCTCTTATCGATTTTAACTTTATTCAAGTAAGCTCACAAATGGTTTTCCTCCTTGATGCAAAAAGATAATGACAAATAAAAAAGAAGAAGTAATGAAAGCTATCTCCATGTCATGTTTTCCTTGAGATGTTTGTATAATTGGTATCCTATCACTCATTGTTAAAAAATAACATGAATCATTACCGCACTTGTGCTTAAAGTTTGCCTAAATAGTTCTTCTTTTTGTTGATGACAAAGGGGGAGAAATACATGGTAAATTGATGATAGAATTGCTATGAGTACCATATTTGAATTATATTAAGATATCAAAAGCTTGCATCGAAATATATGATAAATTGGTAATAAAATTGCTATGATTGCCATATTTGTACTATGCCATATTTGCACTATGTTAAGATATCTAGAGCTTACATCGCAATTCTACAAATTGATATCTTGTCATGTGATGAAATGCTATGATTGCTAAACACTTGAAATGTTTGCATTATGTTAAGATATCAAGAACTTACATTGTAATTTTCATGTTGATATCTTACCATATGATGAATTTCTATGATTGCTATCTTTCATATTTGAATTGTAAAACCTGAAAATGGTTGTCAAGCCTTGACATCATTTTCAAAGAGATACATTATGATAGGAATCATGATGAGAGTATTGATAAGGTTAAACGATCTTAACTTATCAATATATCTCTTGAATTCAAAAGCTTTGAATTCAAGAATGACTTATCTCAAGTATGGCATATAGATAGGAGGAGTTAAGGTTAACTCCGTTATCAATTTATTGTCATCATAAAAAAGGGGGAGATTGTTGAATCTCGGATTTTGATGATGAAGTCAATTGTCATTTGTTATCTAATCCCTATGTTGAGATAAGTGTGCAAGATTAACTACAATAAAAGTAAGACATGTAGCAGAAGTTGCGCCGGAGTCAAGACCATGATCACGTTGGCGGTTCGAGAGTTCGTCGGAAGTCCGAAGGTCGTCGGAGGTTCTGCGAGAACAAATCTGAGAAGTCTAGGAGCTTGCCAAAGAAGCTCGTCGGAACTCGCCAAGTGGATCGTTGCAAGTCCAGGAGTTTACCGGAAGTCCGCCGGAGCATCGCTGAGGGTTCGTCGGATGTTCGCCGGAAGCTCGCCGGAAGAAGCGATTGATGCACCGAAGTAAGTTACAGTATTAATGTCTTAAATATCATAGTTAGCATGTAGATTAAATTAGGAATGAGAGGTGATCCCATTAACTTAATCTGGGGGCAATTGGGCCCTTCACAGACCCAAATTGGGCCGAATGAATCAGCCCATTCGGACCCAGAATTCCTGGTCGACGGTGGCACCGCCTAGGAGCTCAGTCTCCCAGGAATGCTGGGCGGTGGTACCGCCCCTATCAGGCAGTGGTACCGCTTGAGCTCAGTCTTCGAGTGAAGCTAAGCGGTGGTACTGCCCCTATCAGGTGGTGGTATCACTTGAGCTCAATCTCCGAGTAGTGTCAGGCGGTAGTATCGACCAGTTCTGGCGATGGTACCGCCAGGACCCCGGAAATCCGGGAGATGATACTTTTGAGCTCCAAATTCAAACCAGTTGGGGCCTATATAAACCCCACCCTTTTCTACATGAAAGGGCACCGAAAGCTTGCATTTATTCTGAGATTTTGAGAGCTTAAAAGTGTTGTAAAAGGTTAGGAGTTCTTTTCCTCTTTCCTTTTAAGTTTTGATCATTCAAGAGAGGAGTGGAAATCTATAAGGGTTGTCTCCTAAGCCTATCAAAAGGAGTAAAGCTGTAAAAGGGTGGTTGGCCTTCACCTATTAAAGGAAGGCCTCTAGTGGACGTCGGTGACCTCATCGGAGGAGGAAGCCAAAAGTGGATGTAGGTCAAGATTGACCGAACCACTCTAAATCTCGGTTTGCATTTACATTCCGCTCTTTATCTTAACTGCAAACTACCTCCATTGCTTTTCTTTAACTGTACTTCGCTTAATCTTAAGTTGAAGAACTTTCCGAAATGGTTTTTCATCGAAAGTGTTTTTATTAAATCGTCGAAAGTTTTCCGCAGCACTAATTTACCCCCACTCCCCTCTTAGTGCTCTTGATCCTAACAGGTACCACCGCCTGACAGCCTCAATGACTGAGTTTGGGTGGTACCACCTCGCAGACCGACAGTACTATCGCCTTACATAGTATCGGAGATTGTGCCATGACGGTTTCACTTGTTGGGTCACTGTTTGAGACTTTTCTCTTGGCCCAACACAGCCCACACTTGGGCCCAATTGGCCGCTAATTAGGTTGGCCCAATTCCAACCCAATTATGTGCTAACTACGAATTTAAGGCATACACTAAGCTAAATTAGTCTGGTAAGTCTAGGTTTCTTCCGACAAGCTTCCAGCGATCTTCCAACAAACTTCCGATAATCTCTTGGTAATATTCCAATGGACTCCTAGCAAGCTCCTAGACTTTTCGATCAATTTTGGCTGAACTTCCAATGAACATCCGGACTTCCAACGAACTCTTGAACTCCCAACGAAATCTCGTTCTTGACTCTAGGACTTCATTTTGCTTTATACCTTAATCACTATCATAGTTAATCTTGCACAAGTAAAACCTGCTAGTCATAGGTGCCCAACAAACCAATCATGTGAGTGATAACATGTGTGACTTGACACGCAATCGTTTTGTTTGTTATATTTTAGCATTTATTAATATATATATATATATATATATATATATATATATATATATATATATATATATATTATGATGTCCTTTGATCTATGTAATGGGAATTGGATCGTGATGAGATCACGATAATGAGATCGATTCGCCTTTAAATACAAATCCTAAATAATCTCGGTCATACATTACTCGAGAGAGACATCGAGATAACCAGACAGACTTGTGTGTTGTATACCCATCCATATGATGGATGCAGTTGGTCTCATAGTTGCTCATGTGGGGACACTAGGGATACAGTACAAGTGCTCATTAGAGAATGAGTTCGCTGATTGATCCGCTTACGAAATGTTGGATGGTTGATGATACCTTATTGTCAAACAATGATTCCATAGTCCTAATGTTGTATCTAGTCATTAGACTTGAGATACCAAGGATGTCCTGTATGAGTGCTCCACTCTTTGATACCGGACTTATAGGTTTGGATATCCTCGATATAGTACAATCGGTTATCGGGAGTGGCAGTCAACCTTATGAGGGCTATTGAGTGTCGCTAGAGGATCATCCACTCTTGGTGTCATGAGAGGAATATCTCATGTGTTCTTGCTCAGACAAATTCATGGCCAGGGTCATTTGGATTGAGAAAGAGTTCTCCGGGAGAATCCGATTAGAGCAAGACTCGAGTAGAATTTGTATGGGTTTGACAGCACCATGCTCGGTATACGGTCTCTAGGATATTAGATGGATGAGGGACTATAGGTACACGGTAATTGAGGACAGACAGGTCCAATGGATTGGATTCCCCTGTATCGTCTAGGGACTACGGCGTAGTGGCCTAGTATGTCCGCAGTCGATGAGTCAAGTGAATTATTATGGAGATAATAATTCACTGAGCTAGAAGGAGTTCAGACAGGTATGACTCAGGGCCAGCTCGATATTGGGCCTATAGGGTCACACACATATGGTAGGCATTGTGATGAGTAGAGGTTCGGATATGAGATATCCGTCGGAGCCCCTATCTTATTGGATATCCAATAAGCCCATGAATTATTGGATCTTATGGATGAAATCCAATAAAAGCCCATAAGAGATTATTGGATAGAGATTCGTAGCTCTATTGTGTAGATCACCGCTAGAGAGGAGGACGCTTGACCTCCTTCATCCTCTCCTAGAGATCTACAAGGATTTAGGGATATACGATCTCCCTAAGTAACACAATCTACTCTATACGTAATTTTAAGTTTCATGAATTTTTACGCACCAATCTTCGCACAACGACGAACAAATCTTTGGGAAATTAGGGATTTTGTTTTTCGTTCTTCCGATGCGCATGTGATGTCGCCTCCAAGATTTTCCACAATACTTACTTCGATTTAGACAATTATTACAAAGCTTGAATCATATTGTCCGGCATGTCATTGGTTCATCGGTGCATCGTCCTCTCTTGTGGCCTATTGCCCAATCGGCCAGTTGACCTCCGCAACTACGATATCCTTAGCGTAATTTTCGCTCTTCTTGGCTTGATGCCTGAACTCATAGCCGAAAGCCTTCTGCCGATACATCGACTGATCCTCTAGCTCGACGTCCAATATTTTAACATGTTCTACTCCAACCCAACATGATTCTTCCTGCTTTAATTGCCTCTCTTTGATCGAAACCTCTTGCGTCACTCAAACACATATTAAATCATAAACACTATCAATTAGTTTCATCATCAAAATCTGAGTTTCAACACGCTTGACAGAGCTCGAAGATCGAGCTCTAGCGGTACCATCACCTGACAAGGGCGGTACCACTGCCTGGCAGCATTATTTGCTGATGGTACCACCGCCTAGACCACTTGGGAGATTGAGTCACCAAGCGGTGCCACCACCGACCGTGACTTCAAGTACTGAATGGGTTGTTCAACCAGCCCAATTCAGCCCTGTTAAGGGCCCAGTTGGCCCCTAATTGATTTAGTGGGATCCCAATCCTAACTCAACTTAAGGCCTAACTATGATAATTTAAGACATTAACTAAGTAATCTTGGTCTGGTATGTCAATTGTGCTAGTCATAGGTGCCCAGCAAGCCAATCACGTGAGTGATGGCACGTGTGACTTGATATATAATCTTTTTGCTTATTATATTTTGGCGTATATCACTTTATAACAATTGCATATGTGCATATATATATTGTGATGTCCTTGGATTTGTGCAATGGGAATCGGATCATGATGAGATCACGATAATGAGATCGATTCACCTTTAAACACATATCCTAAATAATCCCGGTCATAGGTTACTCGAGAAGGACATCGTGATAACCGGATAGACTGGTGTGCTGTATACCCGTCCATATGATGGATGCAGCTGGTCTCATAGCTGCTCGTGTAGGGACACTAGGGATACAGTACAGGTGCTCATTGGAGAATGAGTTCACTGATTGATCCGCTTACGGAATGCTGGATGGTTGATGATGCCTTATTGTCAGACAGCGATTCCATAGTCCTAGTGGTGTATCTGGTCCTTAGACTTGAGACACCAAGGATGTCCTGTATGAGTGCTCCACTCTTTGATACCAGACTTATAGGTTTGACTGTTCTCAGATCTAGTACAGCTGGTCATTGGGAGTGGTAGTCGACCTTACGAGGGCTATTGAGTGTCGACAGAGGATCATCCACTCTCGGCGTCATGAGAGGAATATCCTATGTGTTCTTGCTCAGACAAATCCCTGGCCAGGGTCATTCGGGTTGAGAGAGAAAGAGTTCTCCGGGAGAATCCGATTAGAGCGAGACTCGAGTAGAAACCGTATGGGTCTGACAGCACCATGCTCGATATACGGTCTCTGGGATATTAGATGGATGAGGGACTATAGGTACATGGTAACTGAGGACAGACAGGTCCAATGGATTGGATTCCCCTGTATCGTCTGGGGACTACGGCGTAGTGGCCTAGTACTTCCGTAGTCGATGAGTCGAGTGAATTATTACAGAGATAATAATTCACTAAGTTAGAAGGAGTTCTGACAGGTATGACTCACGGCCAGCTCGATATTGGGCCTAGAGGGTCACACACATATGGTAGGCATTGCGATGAGTAGAGGTTCGGATATGAGATATCCGACGGAGCCCTTGTCTTATTGGATGCAGATCCAATACCCACTAGGGAAAGGACCCATTAGGGTTTTGACACGGGATCTCTATAAATAGGAGGGATTCACAGCCTCATAGGCTAGAGTCTTTGCTTGCCCTTCCTATTCTCCTCTCCCTCTCCACCTCAGAGTAGGCCTGGAGTTTTGAGGAGCGTCGTCGCAACCCTGCTGTGTGGATCACCGCTAGAGAGGAGGACGCTTGACCTCCTTCACCCTCTCCTAAGGATCTGCAAGGAAACAGGGATATACGATCTCCCTAGGTAACACAATCTCTATACGCAGTTTTGTGTTTTGCGGATTTTGCGCACCAATCTTCGCACGACGACGAACATCTTTTTGGGAATCTGGGATTTTGTTTTTCTTGTTCTTCCGCTGCGCATATGATGTCGCCCCCTCAAAGATTTCCCAACAGTGGTATCAGAGCCAGGTTGTTCGTGCGAATGATTGGTTTTGAACTGCGTGTATTGTGTTTAGGAAGAAAATTGACGTCAAAATCGTTGACGCAAAAGCGAGGAAGGGCAGCAACAGTTGCTGCCCTCGATCTGCATGCCTGCAGCCACCTGCAGCGGCAGCCGCAGCCGCAGCCAGGCAGCACAGCGCCGGCGCATGCGCAAGCGCTGTGCCTGCAGCAGCCGGCCGGCGGCCTGCTTGCAGCAGGCTTGCCGCCGGCGGGGCTGGCAACCCACGGGCAGAGGCGCCGCAGGGCAGCGGCGCCTGCCGCCGAAAGGAAGCGGCGTCTGCCGCCGCTGCTCCCGCGGGCGGAACTCCCCCCACAGGGGCGGCCGCCCGGCGGGACAGCACCGCCTGCGGAGGCAGCGGCGCCCGAAGGGGGCGCCCACCCGCAGCGGCATCGCCGCCAGCGGGCGTGCCGTCTGCAGGCGAGGGCAGCGCCCTCGCCCCGCCGCACAGGCCGCCGCCAGCAGGGTGGCGGCGGCGGCAGCGGCAGCAGAAAGAGGGAATTAGGGTTTTCTGGGAAAAAGACAGTTTTGCCCCTCGGAATTTGAGAAATTCCAATTTCTGTCTTTTGTCCAAATTACGAAAATACCCTTAGGAATTGAGAAATTCCCTATATGTCCCTGATTTCAGAAAAATATTAATTAATTAAAAGGTTTAGTTGATTATTATTTTTTATTATTATCTAGTAGTCCTACATGATGATGATTATTTATACATGTGATGTATGATGTGTGGACGGATGATCATGGACCGTGTGATGTGTGTACTTGTGATTATTATTATTGAGGTCTGCGAACCTCCATTATATTTCTCGTTTATTGTCGGGCCTGCGTGCCTATGATTAAGTTGTAATCACATGAGGAGGCGCAGCGGGAGCGTGGATGCGACAGCAGGACCCACGAGACGAACGATCCTGATGCATGGAGATGCATCAAGATGTCGACGAAACCGACGAGGACGAGATGGACGATCACAGGGCATGGAGATGCACCGTTGCACACATAGATCTTGATGTGAGTGATTAGGCCTACTGGCTCGGGCCTAATCATATTAGGTTGTGGTCCATGATCATCTGATGTGATTGATTATACACATACTAGATATGTATATATATTTGCATGCGATTTAGATATATATTAAATATGTATATGTGTGACATGTCATATTAGGAGACCAAATTATAGAAACATCTCTCGATAATATTAAGTCGGTAAACGTGAGGCAATTAGATTGACCCACGTGGCCTTCCATCGTTATGAGTAGGAACCGAATCCCGGTGTAGGTTGAGTTGGTCGAGTCCCTCGAGACTCACCTATATCGCGATTCGCTATCTTGCTTACGACATAGAGATGTCACCGGTGACCTGAGGACATGGTATGCTTGGTCGAGTCCCTCGAGGGTATATCATCAAATCAGACTCATCTTGTAACGAAGGTGTTGACTTAACCGAGCATCATGGTTGGTCGAGTCCCTCGAGGCCATGGTGATTCGGAGGCCGAACAGGACGGGAATCACAAGGAGTTGTGATCGGTAAGAGTTGCCTACCTTTTAGGCTTAGTGTGATTGGTCGAGTCCCTCGAGGTTACACTAAGACGCTGATTGGATCCTGATCCCCACTAGAAGTCTGCCGGAGACTTCCGTTTTACGTGCTGAGGGTGTCGCGTGACTCGATAGTAAAATAGTGGGAGTATATTAAGATAGAAGTCCATATCTTGATAGTTTATTTCTTGCAAAATCTGCATGTTATTCATTTTTGCTACATCTTTATTTTCAGAAAATGTCGCTTTCAAATCCCTTACGTGGCATACTTGATGTCAACCGCCTCACTGGTCCAAATTATACGGATTGGCTCCGTAACTTGAGAATTGTTCTCACAGCGGAGAAAATCGTGTACGTCCTTGATACAGTGATGCCTACGCCCGAAGAAGGGGCAAGCGAGGATGAGATCGCTCGCTACGTGAAGTACATTGATGACTCCACTCTTGCTCAGTGCTATATGTTGGGCTCTATGACTCCAGAGTTACAGAGACAACATGAAAAGATGGATGCCAGATCCATTCTCCTACATGTCCGTAAATTGTTTGAGGAACAGGGAAGGACTCAACGATATGAGATATCCAAGAGCCTTTTCCGCGCTAGAATGACTGAGGGGACACCGGTTCAGAACCATGTCCTAAAGATGATTGAGTGGATAGAGAAACTCACAGGTCTAGGAATGGTCCTAGAGGATAACTTGTGTGTGGACATTGTGCTTCAGTCCCTACCAGATTCCTTTTCACAGTTCATAATGAATTTTAATATGAACAAGCTTGAGGTGACTCTCCCGGAGCTCCTCAATATGTTGAGGGAGGCAGAGAGTACTATTAAGAAAGAGAAGCCAGTTCTCTACACTGGTGAGACCAGAAAGAAAAGGAAAGCAGAAAGGTCCCTTAAGAAGGGAAAGGGCAAGGGCAAACAAGGTAAAGCAAAGGTTGCTAAGAAAGACCCAACAAAGGACAAAGGCCAGTGCTTCCACTGTGGTAAAGATGGGCACTGGAAGAGAAACTGCAAAGAGTACCTTGCAGAAAGGGCGAAACAAAAGCTTGATGAAGCTTCAGGTACATTCATGATCAGTCTCCATTTGTCAGACTCTTATGATAACACATGGGTATTAGATACCGGTAGTGCTTATCATATATGCAATTCGTTGCAGGTTCTGGCAAGGCCTAGGAGACTAGAGAGAGGCGAGATGAACCTAAAGATGGGTAATGGAGCAAAAGTTGCTGTATTAGCTATTGGCGAGGTCGCTCTACATCTGCCTAGTGGAGCTTTTATTGCATTAGATGCATGTTATTTTGTTCCTTCTATTATCAAAAACATTATTTCCATTTCATGTTTAACAGTTAGTGGATATAAATTTGTTTTTGAGAACAATGGTTGTTCGATATTATTAGATGATAAGATCATCACGAAAGGAACAGTGCATAATGGTTTATTTATGTTAGACACCACTCCACATATCATGAATGTAAATGTGTCTAAGAGGAAACGAGATGAGGTGAACAATGCATACCTGTGGCATTGTAGGCTAGGTCACATCCATGGAAGAAGGATTCAAAAGTTGCTAAATGATGGATATTTAGATCCATTCGACTATGTGTCATATGCAACTTGTGAGCCTTGCATTCGTGGAAAACTGACCAACTCTCCATTTAGTGGAACTGGAGAGAGAGCCACTGAGTTGTTGGAACTCATACATAGTGATGTATGTGGACCCATGTCAACTCATGCCATTGGAGGTTACTCCTACTTCATTACATTTACTGATGATTTCTCAAGGTATGGATATGTGTACTTAATGAAGTACAAGTCCGAGGCCTTTGAGAAATTCAGAGAGTATAAGAATGAGGTGGAGAACCAGACTGGAAAGAGTATCAAAACTCTTCGATCAGATCGAGGAGGTGAGTACTTAAGTACAGAGTTTACTCACTTCCTCAAGGACCATGGGATATTATCCCAATGGACACCTCCTTATACACCTCAGCTCAATGGTGTCTCTGAAAGGAGAAATCGTACATTATTAGATATGGTACGGTCCATGATGAGTTTCGCTGACCTACCCATCTCATTCTGGGGATATGCCCTAGAAACCGCAGCTTACCTTCTGAACAGAGTTCCAACTAAGTCGGTAGTGTCTACACCATATGAGATATGGAAAGGGAAGAAGCCTGATCTTAAAGTTGTTAAGATTTGGGGCTGTTCTGCCCATGTTAAAAGACACAACCCCGATAAGTTAGAATCAAGGACAGAGCGATGCAAATTTGTGGGATACCCCAAGGAAACTTGTGGGTATTATTTCTATCATCTCGAGGACCAAAAGGTCTTTGTAGCTAAGAGAGCAGTGTTCCTTGAGAAGGAACACATTCTTGGCGGAGACAGTGGGAGAATGATAGAGTTGAGCGAAGTTAGGGAACCAAGCTCAAGCACCACTCTACAGCCCGAGTCTGTTCAGGTACCTAATACACAAGTATCAACTTTACGCAGGTCTGATAGAGTATCCCATCCTCCTGAGAGATATGTGGGACATATTAGAGCAGAGGATGTAGAGGATATTGATCCTCAGACCTACGAGGAGGCTATTATGAGTATAGACTCCGGGAAGTGGAAAGAAGCCATGAATTCTGAGATGGATTCTATGTACTCCAATAAGGTTTGGAACCTAGTTGATGCACCCGAAGGTATTGTACCCATCGGTTGCAAGTGGATCTTTAAGAAAAAGATCGGAGTAGATGGAAAGGTAGAGACCTATAAAGCAAGGCTAGTGGCTAAGGGGTATCGTCAAAGGCAAGGTGTTGACTACGACGAAACTTTCTCACCCGTAGCAATGCTAAAATCCATCAGAATTCTATTGGCTATTGCAGCACACTATGATTATGAGATCTGGCAGATGGATGTGAAAACCGCATTCCTCAACGGGAACCTGGAGGAGGAGGTGTATATGATGCAACCTGAGGGATTCGTGTCCAAGAACTGCCCAGATAAGGTGTGTAGGTTGCTTAGATCCATTTATGGACTAAAGCAAGCTTCCCGAAGTTGGAACATAAGATTTGATGAGGCAATCAGATCTTATGACTTCGTTAAGAACGAAGATGAGCCTTGTGTGTACAGAAAGGTAAGAGGGAGCGCTATCACCTTTTTGGTGTTATATGTGGATGACATCCTCATCATTGGGAATGACGTAGGAATGCTATCCACAGTAAAGACTTGGTTATCTAGACACTTCTCCATAAAGGACTTAGGGGAAGCATCTTATATCTTGGGGATTAGAATCTATAGAGATAGATCCAAGAGGATGCTTGGCTTGTCCCAGTCCAAGTACATAGTAACCATTGTCAAAAGGTTTGGCATGGAAAATTCCAAAGGGCAAACATGAATATGATACCTTATGCTTCAGCAATAGGGTCTATCATGTATGCCATGCTATGTACTAGGCCTGATATAGCGCATGCTCTGAGTGTCACGAGCAGGTATCAGGCGGATCCAGGCTTGGAGCACTGGAAAGCAGTAAAGTGTATCCTTAAGTACTTGAGAAGGACTAAGGATCTTTTACTAGTATATGGAGGTAATAGCCTTAAGGTTGAAGGCTACACTGACTCAAGTTTTCAGTCTGATGTCGATGATAGCAAGTCGAATTCAGGGTATGTGTACACCTTGAATGGAGGAGCAGTGTGCTGGAAGAGTTCCAAGCAAGATACCACTGCTGACTCGACCACAGAGGCGGAGTACATTGCTGCATCGGATGCAGCAAAGGAGGGAGTCTGGGTGAAGAAGTTCATCACAGATTTGGGAGTCGATACAGATAGCGACAAGTCGACTTCCTTATATTGCGACAACTATGGGGTGATTACTCAAATAAGGGAACCCGGGTCTCATCAGAAGTGTTCTGAGGAGGTTCCAGCTTATAAGAGAGATCGTAACCCGAGGAGATGTAATAGTGGAAAGAGTTCCATCCGAAGATAACATTGCAGATCCACTGACAAAGCCGTTGTCTCAAATTGTCTATGAGCGTCACAGGAGTCTGATGGGGATCAGACACATAGGTGATTGGCTTTAGGTCAAGTGGGAGATTGCTAGTCATAGGTGCCCAGCAAGCCAATCACGTGAGTGATGGCACGTGTGACTTGATATATAATCTTTTTGCTTATTATATTTTGGCGTATATCACTTTATAACAATTGCATATGTGCATATATATATTGTGATGTCCTTGGATTTGTGCAATGGGAATCGGATCATGATGAGATCACGATAATGAGATCGATTCACCTTTAAACACATATCCTAAATAATCCCGGTCATAGGTTACTCGAGAAGGACATCGTGATAACCGGATAGACTGGTGTGCTGTATACCCGTCCATATGATGGATGCAGCTGGTCTCATAGCTGCTCGTGTAGGGACACTAGGGATACAGTACAGGTGCTCATTGGAGAATGAGTTCACTGATTGATCCGCTTACGGAATGCTGGATGGTTGATGATGCCTTATTGTCAGACAGCGATTCCATAGTCCTAGTGGTGTATCTGGTCCTTAGACTTGAGACACCAAGGATGTCCTGTATGAGTGCTCCACTCTTTGATACCAGACTTATAGGTTTGACTGTTCTCAGATCTAGTACAGCTGGTCATTGGGAGTGGTAGTCGACCTTACGAGGGCTATTGAGTGTCGACAGAGGATCATCCACTCTCGGCGTCATGAGAGGAATATCCTATGTGTTCTTGCTCAGACAAATCCCTGGCCAGGGTCATTCGGGTTGAGAGAGAAAGAGTTCTCCGGGAGAATCCGATTAGAGCGAGACTCGAGTAGAAACCGTATGGGTCTGACAGCACCATGCTCGATATACGGTCTCTGGGATATTAGATGGATGAGGGACTATAGGTACATGGTAACTGAGGACAGACAGGTCCAATGGATTGGATTCCCCTGTATCGTCTGGGGACTACGGCGTAGTGGCCTAGTACTTCCGTAGTCGATGAGTCGAGTGAATTATTACAGAGATAATAATTCACTAAGTTAGAAGGAGTTCTGACAGGTATGACTCACGGCCAGCTCGATATTGGGCCTAGAGGGTCACACACATATGGTAGGCATTGCGATGAGTAGAGGTTCGGATATGAGATATCCGACGGAGCCCTTGTCTTATTGGATGCAGATCCAATACCCACTAGGGAAAGGACCCATTAGGGTTTTGACACGGGATCTCTATAAATAGGAGGGATTCACAGCCTCATAGGCTAGAGTCTTTGCTTGCCCTTCCTATTCTCCTCTCCCTCTCCACCTCAGAGTAGGCCTGGAGTTTTGAGGAGCGTCGTCGCAACCCTGCTGTGTGGATCACCGCTAGAGAGGAGGACGCTTGACCTCCTTCACCCTCTCCTAAGGATCTGCAAGGAAACAGGGATATACGATCTCCCTAGGTAACACAATCTCTATACGCAGTTTTGTGTTTTGCGGATTTTGCGCACCAATCTTCGCACGACGACGAACATCTTTTTGGGAATCTGGGATTTTGTTTTTCTTGTTCTTCCGCTGCGCATATGATGTCGCCCCCTCAAAGATTTCCCAACAAATTGTTCTTCTGGCGAGTTTCTGGCCATTTTCCGACAAACTTCTAATAATCTCTTGGCAATGTTCCAATGGACTCCTAGCAAGCTACTAGACTTTATGATGATATTCTTGGCGAGTTCTGACAAGCTTTTTTAGCAAGCTCCTGGACTTCTCGGTCAATTCCGACAGAACTTTCGATGAATGTCCGGACTTCCGACGAACTCTCGAACTCCCAACGAAATCTCGATCTTGACTCCAGCCCAATATATACTTTATGCCTTACTACTATCGTAGTTAATACTGCACACTTTTCTCAACATATAGATTAGATCATACACTTTACCAATTGATTTCATCATCAAAATTCAAGATTCAACAATCTCTCCCTTTTTGATGATAACAATCAATTGATGACGGAGTTAACCTTAACTCCCTCTATCTATATGTCATACTTGAGAAAAGATATTCTTAAATTCAAGGCCTTTGAATTCAAGCATCATACCGATAAATTATATTCATTTAAACTTATCAGCATACACATCATGATACTTATCATGATTTACCAATTCAAAATACGATAGCATATATTTATAAAGAAATGATGTCAACATCCATTTTCAAGTCTAATGATGATAAACAATCATCATTTTCAAGTATGATACAAATTTCAAATATGAAATTTAGCAAGATGATAAAGATAGCAATTCATCATTCCATGACAAGATATCAATTGTAAATCGCAAGTTGAGCTCATGATATATTATCATAATGAAAGACATTTATTAAGCATTCATGAAACATTTCAAGTATTTATAGTACATTTTAATATGTTTCAAGCATTTATGACAAGATACATTTTATACATTTGTCTTAAATATTCAATTTGTTATCAATTTACCATATTTATCCCCCTTTGTCATCAACAAAAAGGAGAACCATTCAGCAAGTGTCGTAAACAAAATTAAGCAAGTTTCACACCAATTTATCCGATCCATAAAGGAAGGTAAGCAAAAACTTTTCATGATAACCTTTTTGGATAAGCTAGAGTTTTTACTCGAGGGCTTTTTGGTTCTTCATTAGATGTGCAAGTTTCATTCTTCCTTTATCATAAAAATAAGAAGAAGAGGAAGAAGGGTAAGGAAAGAATCCATGAAGAACCAAATTTATGATTTGAAAAGAATCCATTTAATCATACTTCAATTTTAACAAAGAGAAGGGATTCATGAAAAGGATCAAGGTATCCATGTGAAATCAAATCGCCATTCTTGCAAGTAATTATCACACACTAAAATTCATCTTTCAAGGATCAAGATATACATTGGAATTCATAAAATTCATCTTTCACGAGAAGAGTAAGGAAGAATTCATGGGAGAGGAGCATCAGGAATAAAACTTCATAAGTTAAATCCGTTTCTCATTAAAAATTCACAAGAGTGAAATACGTGAGAGATGCTTTTATCAATGAATTCTATAAGTGAAGTGATTAAGTGTATCAAGAATCATTAAGTGATGGAGCAAGGGTATGAAATAAATTTGATACCAAGTAATTTGATATTCCGGATTTCATAAAGGCCTTAGATACGAAATAAAATAATTTCATGAATGCCTTAAAAAAAAAATTGAGAAAGTCCAGAAAAGATATACATCAAATTCATGCATTCAGACAATTTAACATCCCTAACTCTCTTTTAATAAAACTAAATTATTCATTTAAAGGTTTTGTGAAGATATCGGTTAATTAATGTTTCGTATCAATAAACTCTAAAGATATGTCATGGTTATTAACATGATCTCTTATGAAATGATGCCTAATGTCAATATGTTTAGTTCTAGAGTATTGAATAGAATATTTTATTAAATATATTGCACTCGTGTTATCATATTTTATTGGAATGTTCTTAAGGTGAATCTTATAATCTTCTAATGTATTTTTCATCTATACAACTTGTGCACAACATGCACTTGCCACTACGTATTCGGGTTCGGTTGTAGATAGTGCAACCGAATTTTGTTTCTTAGAAGATCAAGAGACAAGTGCATGACCTAAGAATTGACATGTTCTGAATGTGCTTTTTCTATCTATTCGACATCCAGCAAAATCCACATCAACATAAGCAATTAGGTCAAAGTTTTCAGATATTGGATACCATAATCCTAGATTAATGGTTCCTTTAAGATATCTAAGAATTATTTTAACTACTTTAAGATGAGATAGCTTAGGATTAGATTAAAACCTAGCACAAACTCCTACGCTAAACATGATGTCTAGTCTAGTTGCGGTGAGGTATAGTAAACTACCTATCATACCCCTATAAGCTTTTTAATCAAAGCTTTCTCCACTTTCATCAATGTCTAACTTAGTAGAGGTACTCATAGGAGTATTGATAGCCTTTGAACTATCCATACTAAACCATTTTAGCAAGTCTAATGCATATTGCGTTTGACTAAGAAAAATACCATTACTAAGTTGTTTGATTTGTAAGCCTAAAAAGAAAGTTAGTTCACCCATTAAACTCATTTCAAACTCTTGGCTCATACTCTTGGCAAACGATTCGAATAAAGATTCATTTGTAGATCCAAAAATAATATCATTAACATAAATTTGAACAATAAGAAAGTTTTTTTTAAAATTTTTAATAAACAATGTATTATCAACCTTGCCTTTAGAGAAATTATTTTGGATAAGAAAGGAGCTAAGTCTCTCGTACCAAGCCCTTGGGGCTTGTTTCAATCCATAGAGAGCTTTAGTCAATTTAAACACATGATTCGAAAAATTATCATTCTCAAATCCGGGAAGTTGTTCAATATAAACTTCTTCGGAAATAAAGCCATTAAGAGAAGTACTTTTAACATCCATTTGAAATAACTTCAAATTATTACTACTAGCATAGGCAAGGAGCATCCTTATGGCTTCTAATCGTGCCATAAGAGCGAAGGTTTCGTTATAATCGATACCTTCTTCTTGGTTGAAACCCTCAGCCACTAATCTAGCCTTGTTTCTAACCATGATACTAAATTCATCTTGCTTGTTTCTAAAAACCCATTTAGTACCAATAAATAAATAGTCATTTGGCTTAGGAACAAGCTTCCACACCTCGTTTCTCTTAAGTTGGTTCAACTCTTCTTGCATTGTGATAACCCATGAATCATCTTTCGAAGCCTAGTCAATGCATTTAGGTTTAATTTGAGAGAGAAAATCGGTGTTGGCACAAAAATTCTTAAGAGAAGAATAAGTTTGAACCCCTTTTGATGTCTCCTATGATTAGTTCTTTAGGATGAGCATCTATATACTTCCATTCCTTGGATAAAGATATTTCGGAAGAAGATGCATCCAAGTTGCTGAATGGAGAAAGGGTTTCATTTAAATTCAAAGCATCAAAATTAACATCTTCATCAAAATCATTTTTCTTAACTTTGAAAACTTCATTAAAAATAACATGAATAGACTCTTCTATAACCAAAGTTCTTTTATTAAAAATACGAAATACTTTAGAAATAAAAAAATAGCCAAGAAAAATTCCTTCATCGGATTTTGCATCAAACTTTCCTAATGTATCTTTTTCATTCAAGATAAAACATTTACAATCGAAAACTTCAAAATATAAAACGTTGGGTTTTTTGTTATTCCATAATTCATAAGGAGGTTTGGAAAGTAATGGTCTTCCTAGAACCCTATTCATGACATAGCATGTCATATTAACGGCTTCGACCCGAAAGTATTTGGGTAGGCTATGTTGAACTAATGGTCTTCCTAGAACCCTATTCATGATATAGCATGTCATATTAACGGCTTCGGCCCAAAAGTATTTGGGTAGGCTATGTTCGTTCAACATAGCCTACCCAAATAGGAAGAGGGGAAGGTTGCGATTGGGAAAGAAGAGAAGGAAAGGAAAAACAAGAGGGAGAAGAGAGGGAAGAAGAGGAAGAGGGGAAGGTGGCTGCGGCTACGGCAGCGGCAACGACGGTGGTTGCAGCAGCGGCAGTGGCTGCAGCAAATGTGTTTGGGAAAGAAAAAGAAAGGAAGAGAAAAAAAAAGAGGGGGGGGGGGGGGGGGGGGTGGTGCTGCGACCGTGGCTGCGACTGTGGCAATGGCAACGGTTGGGAAAAAGAAGATAGATACAGAAAATGAAACAGGGAAAGGAGATGGAGGAAAAGTAGAAAAAGATTTGAGCTTACACCTTCTTCGGATCTTTGGATCAAAACCTTTGAAAGGCAAGTGTTTCGATCTTTCCTATTGCAAGTATTCTATTCTTTCCTATTGCAAGTGTTCTATCCTTTCCTGTTGCAAGTGTTTTGATCCCTCCTATTGCATGGGTTTCAGTCTTTTCTATTGCAATTACATCTCTACTTTTGCCTTGAATATGAAAACTTTGAATTGCTCTAGCCTTGCAATCGATACATCTCTTGTTTAGACGTAATGATTTGAATCTGGAAAACTTTTGAGATTCTAACCATTCCACCTTGTTTTAGCTATAAATCCCTGCATAGATTTTCAAACTGGACAAAATTGTTTAATCAGAATATAGACTCGTAAACTTTCTTTTGACAACTTATTTGAATAATTTGGAGTAGATTTGCCTATCTAAACTTCTGTTTCGATTGACCCTATGGATTTTGCAAAACAGAGTCCGTACCTTCTGACCTTTTGATACTAAACTGCTTATAAGTCAATGCTAGGAATTATGATTTATGCAAAATTTACTTTGTTGGAGACTAGACTCCTAGATATTTCTTTTGATGCCTAGAATGAAAGATTTTAAGTACGAATACCTGCCCAGCTATCTGTTGAATCCGATCCTATGAATTCGGCCAAACAGAGATTTTATTCTTCGACCTTTGTTTACCAAATTATTTGTAACTCTCTGTTGGGAACTTCAATTCGTATGAAGTTTATTTTATATGAAAGTAGATTGAAATATCTTTTGAATGATATATTTCTGAGTAAATAGAGCACAATTGATAGTTTGAATCATTGGTTCAATGTGCCTGTCATATTCCGCCAAAAATCGAGCTTTGGTTGATTTCTCCTGTTCTTATTCTATTCCCTTTGGATATTGATTTCATCTAGCATTTTTTCTTCAATTAAGCTTTATATTACTGCTTTAAATTCTTGTATGCTCTTTTCCTTAAATTATTTACATTCTTGATAAAGTAAAGTTTGTGTTGTATCGTATTATTTCGTATGGACACATGTATGTTTCATTGTTCTGTATGTGCTTCCGATATGTGCCAAAATCCTTGTATGCTCTTGTCTTTATTTCCTTTCAAATTTGAATGCATTTGTGAGAGATTATGTTTGTATCGCATTGACTCATAAAGGCATATATATTTTTTGTTGTTCCGCATGTGCTTCAGATATATGCTATTTTTATTGTTCACACTGTCCTTTTGTACTATGGTGTTTGTGGGATATTCTAGCCCTTTGCCAGAAATGGTAAAGGGATTATGCTTAGAGCCCGCGATGCTCTACCGACCCCCTCTGGCTTCACTTAGACATGGGTGGATGGAGTTCCCAAACGTGGGAGACTTTTGTCTGGTGGTCATTCAGAAATGGATGAATCACGTTTTGTTTGTGGTTCCACTACACTTTTTGTATGTTTGATATGATATCCAAAGCTTTGGTTATATGTTTCTATACATGCTTTGGATAAGAATGATATGAATGCAACGTCAAATACGACGTTTGAGCTTTTGTTTCGTATTTGTTCTTTGATATGCTCTGAAATGGTTCATATGTTGTTGATTTGCTTTGAAATATTTCATATACCATTGATATGTTCTGAAATGTTTCATTTGTCATTGATAAGCTCCGAAACATTTCATACGCCATTGATAAGCTCCGAAACATTTCATTTGTTATTAATATGCTCTGAATTATTTTATTTACTATTGATATGCTCCGAAATGTTCCATACGCCGTTGATATGCTCCGGAACATTTCATACGCTATTGCTATGCTCCAATTACTACATATTCCATTTGTTATGAACCAATTATGTTTTGAATGAAATAACATTTACGAATTTGTATCTAATGAAATATTATCCTTGAATCACTTGTATTCTGCTTAGCATTGTTATACCTTGTTTGTTTGAAAACTGTCCCTTTTTATTCTGGATATGTTTTATCATTTGATGAGATGTTTTTAGCTCATTCTGTTGTTATCAATCTTTTAGGTCAACTTGTCACTCTCTGATATGTTTGTATTGGGCTGAGGCAGTGAAGAGCTATTCAAAATTGTGGGCTAAGTCTTGTTGGTTGTTATATTAATGTTGAATAAGCATATTTTGTGTGTAATGAAAATGTTATCGATGAACCTGAATAGATATATTATGTAAAAGTGTTAGAAGATCTCTCTTATTTGGAATTTCGGAATGTTAAGTTTAGTCTACAATGATATGGACCGGCGGTAAATGGTTGGAGTTCTGATTGTATAAATTGCTTTACTTGTGGAATTATAAGTGTTGTTAATATTTTGTTAAGTTGACTTGAGTTTCTATTAATGTGAATTATTGAGTGATGTGATATATGATTATAAATTGCATAGGTTTTATGGCTGTGAATTTCATTGAATGTTTCTTAGTGTCCTCAAATGTTAGTTTGTGGATCCTAGATTGATTTGTGATGAAAAATTTTAAAATTATCGATTTGAGGGGGTATGACAAAGGTGGTTTCAGAGCATAGTTTAAGGATCACTGAAATATTTGATATGTTGATATGCAAAATATATTGAGGTCTAGAAAACAATAGTGATCGAAGAAAATTTTATTTGATGTCTTTAGGAATCTAGGAGGACGAGGACATTTGGTCCACCTACTTCATGTGCTTCTAATAAATTAAGGAGGATAAAAGGGTTGATCAGTGATATTAAATCAGAGTGACGCAACAGAAGCGTAATGAACCTAATACATTGGTGGTAGAATAGTGGTAGAAAAATGGATAATGCGAACGGAGAAGATATTTGACGTACGAAATTATTCTGATAATCGAAATAATTTCTAGAGATCAAGGACAGGAATAGCAAGGACAAGTTTACCAATAAAAATACAATTGAAAATGAATTAGAAAATGATAACAAGATAGTCAAGACATTTGGATTTGAAAAGGGAAGTCACCATAAAAGACTCAATCCTGTGTAAGATGCAGGCTAAATTATGAAACAAGTTTGTGTTTTCAAGTGATTGGAGCCTATTTTGTTTGTGGAAAGCTAGATTATAAAATAAAATACTGCCCTTTGAACAAGAAGAAAGAGTCACTACCTCCTAAATCATCAGCCCATGTTAGAGTGTATATTATCACTGAATATGATTCTAAAGCTTTTGAATTAGTGGTTGAAGGTATTATTCATGTTTTTGAAAGAATGCAAAAAAATTTGTTTGACCATGGGTCTCATCTATGATTTGATTCATAATATTTTGCTTATCACTTGGGCATTCAACCTAAACCACTGGATTATATACTATTTGTAAATACGACCATTGAGGATTATTTGATAACGAACTTGATCTAGTCATCTTGTTTGATTTCTATTGGAGAACACGAATTTCTTGCTGATTTGGTTCTCCTAGAGATTTAGAGTTTTGATATTATACTTGGTATAGATTGACTATCTTCCTATCATACTAGTATAGATTGTTATACACAATGATCAATCTTGCATACTAGATCATCCCATCTTTTATTTTGAGAGTAATGGGTATGATTTACCTCCTTCTCTGATGTATCCCAAGATGACTTGCTAGGATTACGTCCAGACAAAGAGGGTGAATTTGCTTTTGATTTGGTCTTTGGGATAATTTCAATACCTAAGCCTCTCTATAGAATGAAACCATTTGAGTAAGTAGAATTGAAAAAGCAACTATAAAGACTATTAGATAAAGGTTTTATTTGACCCAGTGTTTCATCATGGGGTGCTTCGGTGGTGTTAGCTAAGAAGATGGATGGAACATTGAGACTTTACATTAGTTGTAGATAATTGAATCAGGTAACCATTAAAAAAAAGTATCATCTACCCAAGAGTAATGACCTGTTGATCAATTACAGGGTCCATAAATATTTTTCAAGATTGATTAGAAGTCGGGTTACCACGTATTGAAGATCAAGGAAGAGGATATTTCAATTACTCTTAGATGATTGTGTAATTGTATTCTATTGATAAAACTATTTGGGAGCTGGAGAAGGAATAGAAGAAAAACATAATCCTCATCTTTTCATCGATTGAGATATGACCAATTTAGATGACTAAATTTTCTTTAGGGGGGGAGAGTGTAATATCCCTCACGTCTGAAATTTATTTATAAAGACGCATTTGTAAATCGGAAGACCTATATGTAAATATAGCAAATATAGTTATTAAACTATTATGCTATAGAAAAAAAAAAGAAAAAAAAGGGAAATGGCGGTTTTATCCCATCGCCTCCTACGCACTTTGTTTCCCTGGGAAATATAGAGAGGATCTGTGGAGCGTTGGGGAGAAGAAGAGAAGTAGAGAAGAAGGGAAGAAAAAGAAGAGGGAGAAGAGAGGGAAGAAGAGGAAGAGGGGAAGGTGGTTGCGGCTATGGCAGCGGCAACAATGGTGGTTGCAGTAGTGGCGGTGGCTATAGCAGTTGTGTTTGGGAAAGAAAAAGAAAGGAAGGGGAAAAAAAGGGGTTGTAGTCGTGGCTGTGGCTGCGGTGCAACTGTGGCAGTGGCAGCAACGGTGGCTACGGCAATTGCGGTTGGGAAAAAGAAGATAGATACAAAAAATGAAACAGGGAAAGGAGATGGAGGAAAAGTAGAAAAAGATTTGGGCTTGCACCTTCTTCGGATCTTTGGATCAAAACCTTCGAAAGGAAAGTATTTCGATCTTTCCTATTGCAAGTATTCTATTCTTTCCTATTGCAAGTGTTCTATTCTTTCCTATTGCAAGTGTTTTGAACCTTCCTATTGCATGTGTTTCAATCTTTTCTACTGTAATTCCATCTTTGCTTTTGCCTTGAATATGAAAACTTTGAATTGCTCTAGCCTTGGAATTGATACATCTCTTGTTTAGACGTAACAATTTGAATCTGGAGAACTTTCAAGATTCTAACCCTTCCACCTTGTTTTAGCTATAGATCTCTGAATAGATTTCTAATCTGGACAAAACTTGTTTGATCAGAATATAGACTCGTAAACGTTTTTTTTGACAGCTTATATAAATAATTTGGTGTAGAATTGCCTGCCTAAACTTCTGTTTCGATTGACCCAATGGATTCTACAAAACAAAATATGTACCTTCTGACCTTTTGATACTAAACTGCTTATAAGTCCATGTTGGGAATTCTGATTCATGCAAAATTTACTTTGTTGGAAACTAGACTCCTAGATATTTCTTTTGATACCTAGAATGAAATATTTGGAGTATGAATACCCACCCAGTTATCTATTGAATCCGATCCTATGAATTCGGCCAAATAAAGATTTTGTTCTCCGACCTTTGTTTATCAAATTATTTGTAACTCTCTGTTGTGAACTTCAATTTGTATGAAGCTTGTTTTATCTGAAAGTAGATCAAAATATCTTTCCAACGATATATTTCTGAGTAAATTAGAGCACAATTGATAGTTTGAATCATTGGTTCAATGTGCCTCTCAAATTCTGCCAAAAATCGAGCTTTGGTCGATTTCGCTTGTTCTTATTTCATTCCCTTTGGAAATTGATTTTATCTAGCATTCTTTCTTCAATTAAGCTTTATATTACTGCTTTGAATTCTTGTATGCTCTTTTCCTTAAATTATTTGCATTCTTGAAACCTATTATATAAAGTTTGTGTTGTATCATATTTTTCGTATGGACACATGTATGTTTCGTTGTTCCGTAAGTGCTTCTGATATGTGCCAAAATCCTTGTATGCTCTTGCCATTGTTTCCTTTCAAATTTGAATTTATTTGTGAAAGATTATGTTTACATCATATTAACTCATAAAGGCACATGTACATTCCATTGTTCAATTGAATCTCGTATTTTGATGATGAAACCACTTGATATGTGTTTATGTTTTAATCTGTGTTTTGAGTGACGCAGGATGCTTCGATCATGATGAGACAATTAAAGCAGGAAAACTCATATTGTGCCAGAGGAACATGTCAGTAGATTGGACGTCGAGCCGGTGGATCGGTCAACGTATCGACAGAAGGCTTCGGGACGTGGACTCAGGTATCGGACCAAGAAGAGCAAGTATTGTACCAAGGATATCATAGTTGCAGAGTCAACTGGCCGATTGGGCAATAGGCCACAGGAGAGGACGATGCGCCGAAGAATCGGACGAAGTGTCGAGGGACCAATGGCATGCCGGACAACTTGGTTAATTGCTTAGGATTAATTGTCTCGATCGAAGTTTTGTTTTACATGTGCAGGATTAACTATGATGGAAGTAAGACATGCAGTAGGAGTTACGCCGGAGTCATGACTATGATCACGTTGGGAGTTCGAGAATTCGACGAAAGTCCGGACGGTCGTCGGAGGTTCTGCGGGAACAAATTCGAGAAGTCCAGGAGCTTGCCAAAGAAGCTCGTCGGAACTCGCCAAGTGGATTGTCGCAAGTCCAGGAGTTTGCCGGAAGTCCGTAGGAGCATCAACGAGGGTTCATCGGATGATCGACGGAAGTTTGCAGAAAGAAACGATTGACTTACTGGAGCAAGTTGCAGTAAATGTCTTAAGAAATATCATAGTTAGCACGATGATTAAGTTAGAAATGGGAGGTGATCCCATTAACTTAATATGGGGGCAATTGAGCCCTTGATAGACTCAAATTAGGCCCTGCCAAGCGGTGAAACCACCCCTGACAAGCGGTGGCATCGCCCAAAGGCTCAGTCTCCGAGCTCTGTCAGGCGGTGCAACTGCCCCAGTCAGGTGGTGCAACCGCCAGACCCCAGAATTTTGGGAGATGACAATTTTGAGCTTGGAATTCAAACTGGTTTGGGGCCTATAAATACCCTACCCTTTCCTGCATGAAAGGGCACCGAAAGCTTGATCTTACTCTGTGATTTTAGAGTTCAAAAGTGTTGTAAAGTCTAGAAGTTCTCCACCCTCGTTTCTTCCAAGTTTTGATCTTTCAAGAGAGGAGAGAAAAGTTTGTAAGGGTTGTCTCCTAAGCCCGTCAAAAGGAGTGAAACTGTAAAAGGGTGGTTGGCCTTCGCCTATTGAAGTAAGGCCTCTAGTGGACGTTGGTGACCTCATCGGTAGAGGAAGCCAAAAGTGGATGTAGGTCAAGATTAACCGAACCACTCTAAATCTCGGTTTGCATTTACATTGAGCATCTTATCTTTACTGCAAACCTCCTCAATAGCTTACTGCCTTATGCTCATTTACGAACGTGTTTCATAGTAAAGTATTTTCCGAATCGGCGTTAAGACGAAAATCGGTTTTATCGTACGAACATCATATTTCAATTTGCGCTTACATTCTGATTTCTATCTTAACTACAAACTGCCTTCCTTACTTTACTTCAAATACGTTTCCGTAAGCTTTCAAAGTTATTATATGCACGAAACAACTTTTACGTCAGAATCAGATTTCAACGTATGAACGCAGTTTTAATCGTCGAAAGTTTTCCGTTGCACTAATTCACCCCCACCCCCCCCCCCCCCCCCCCCTCTTAGTGCTCTTGATCCTAACAATTGGTATCAGAGCCTGGTATTTCTCATTTCAGATTTACACCCGAGAGAAATGGCTCTTCATGGCTTTCAAGAGGGCTTTTCGGTTGTTCGTCTACCGTTGTTTAACGGATTGGACTACACTTATTGGAAAACTCGAATGAGAGTTTTCTTGATTTCTATGAATTTGGATTTATGGAATATTGTTTAAAATGGTTTTCAACTTCCCTCTAAACCGATGAACGAATGGTCGGATTTGGAGAAGAAGTATTTTTCTTTAAACGCAAAGGCTATGAATGCCTTATTTTGCGCTTTGGACAAAAATGAGTTCAATCATATTTCTACGTGAGAAACGGCTTTTGATATTTGGCAAACACTTGAAATCATGCACGAGGGAACTAGTAGAGTCAAAGACTCGAAAGTTAACATTTTATTGCATGATTTTGAGCTTTTTCAAATACAACCAAGCGAGAGACTATAGGCGACATGTACACCCGTTTCACAAATGTCGTCAATAATCTAAGAGTTCTTGGTAATTCTTTTTCGAATTTTGATCTCGTAAGCCAGATCTTAAGATTGTTGAATCTCGTATTTTGATGATGAAACTACTTGATATATGTTTATGATTTAATCTGCGTTTTGAGTGACGCAGGATGCTTCGATCAGGATGAGACAATTAAAGCAGGAAAATCATGTTGTGCCGAAGGAACATGTCAGAAGATTGGACGTCGGGCCGGTGGATCGGTCGACGTATCGACAGAAGGCTTCGGGCCGTGGACTCGGGCATCGGGCCAAGAAGAGCGGGTATTGTGCCAAGGATATCGGAGTTGCGGAGTCAACTGGCCGATTGGGCAATAGGCTGCAGGAGAGGACGATGCGCCGAAGAATCGGACGAAGCGTCAAGAGACCAATGACATGCCGGACAACTTGGGTAAATTGCTTAGGATTAATTGTCTCGATCGAAGTTTTGTTTTGTTGTGCAGGATTAACTATGATAACGATGAAGACATAAAGCGAAACAAAGTGTTGGAGTCAAGCGCGAAGGATTTGTTGCGAGTTCGAGAGTTCGACGGAAGTCCGAAGGTTCGTCGGGAATGCTACCGGAACTAGCCGAGAATGAGTTGGGAGCTTGCCGAAGGGTTTTTCGGAAGCTCGCCGGAAGGTTCGTTGGAAGTTCGCGGAGCTCGCCGAGAAAGATCGGAGCTTGCCGAAGAAGCTCGTTGGAACTCGCTAAGATCAAATCGTGAAGTCTAGGAGCTTGCCGGGAGTCCGCAGAATGGTTTCCGAGAGTTCATCGGAAGACCGTCTGAAGTTTGCCGGAAGCTCGCCAGAAGAAGTCTTGACTTGCGGACTTTGTAATAGCTTAGAAAATGTCTTTAAATTCATAGTTAGCACGTTAATTAGGGTTAGGATTAAGTGTTAATCCTATAACCCAAGTAGGGGCCAATTAGGCCCAAGTTCGGACTAGTTTGGACCAAGTTTGGAGCCAAACCAAGTGAGCTGAAATAGTGAAAGAGGTGCAACCGCCCAGGCAGGGAGGTAGCACCGCCCAGGCTATGTCTCCCAGCGAGACTGGGCGGTGCAACCGCCCCAGCCAAGAGGTGCAACCGCCCAGAGCTCAAGTTTCGAGCCCTGCCAGGCGGTGCAACCTCTCCAGTCAGGCGGTGCAACCGCCTGAGCTCGGTCTTCGAGCTCTGGCAGAGAGGTGCAACCGCCTCTGACAGAGGTGGCACCGCCCAGAGGCTCAGTCTTCGAGCTCTGCCAGGCGGTGCAACCTCTCCAGTCAGAGGTGCAACCGCCTGATCCCGGAATTCCGGGATTTGATGGTTTTGAGCTCCAAATTTGAACTGGGTTGGGGCCTATAAATACCCTACCCATTCAGCACAGAAAGAGCAAGAGACCTACACCGAAATCTTGATCTTTTCTGTGATTCTAAGAGCTCAAAAGTGTTGTAAAGCCTTTAAGTCTCCTCCTTCTGTTCTTCAAGTTTTCAATTGTAAAGTGAGGAGAGAAAGGTCTGTAAAGGTTGTCTCCTGAGCCTGTCAAAAGGAGAGAAACTGTAAAAGGGCAGTTTGGCCTTCACCTATTGAAGGAAGGCCCCTAGTTGACGTCGGTGACCTCGTCGGTGGAGGAAGCCAAAAGTGGAGTAGGTCAAGACTGACCGAACCACTCTAAATCTCTGGTTTGCGTTTATTTTTGAGCACGTTATCATTACTGCAAACCTCCTTCATTACTACTGCTCTCTGCGCTTTCACGAACAAGTTCTAAGTGATGTTCTTCCGAATCTGCATTCAGACGTAAATTCGAGTTTTTCGTACTTTACAGTTTACGTTTACGTTTGATTCTGCAGAACTGTCTTCTGCGCTTTTACGAACAAGTTTCTTTGCAGTTTACACCTACATTTTGATTCTATTGATAACTGCAAACTGTCCTCTACAATTTTACGAACGAGTTTCAACATTTAGACGTAAATCGGCTTTCCTCGCACAATCATCAGATCTCAGTTCACGTTTACGTCTTGATTTCAACTGCATACTGCCTTCTGCGAGTATACAAACGAGTTTCAAAGTTTAGACGTAAATCTGCGTCTAGACGTAAAACTGCGTTTAGACGTAAACTGCGCTTAGACGCAAAACTGCGCTTAGACGCAAACTGCGCTTAGACGCAAACTGCGCTTAGACGCAATCTGTGCTTAGACGCAAACTGCGCTTAGACGCAAACTGCACATAGACGCAATCTGCGCTTAGACGCAAACTGCATTTAGACGCTAACTATGTTTAAACGTAAACTGCACTTAATAATAAGTAAACTTAGAATCGGCTTTTGCATAGTGTTTATCGAACGAACGCAGCTTTCATTTTTAATCGCTGAAAGATTTCCGCTGCACTAATTCACCCCCCCCCCCCCCTCTTAGTGCTCTCGATCCTAACAATTGGTATCAGAGCGGGGTATTTCTCATTTCGGATTTACACCCGAGAGAAATGGCTCTTCACGAGGGCTTTTCGGTCTTTCGTCCACCGTTCTTTAACGGATTGGACTACACTTATTGGAAAACTCGAATGAGAGTTTTCTTGATTTCTCTAAATCTGGATTTATGGAATATCGTTGAAAACGGTTTTCAACTTCCCTCTAAACCGATGAACGAATGGTCGGACTTGGAGAAGAAGTATTTTTCTTTAAACGCAAAGGCTATGAATGCCTTATTTTGCGCTTTGGACAAAAATGAGTTCAATCGGGTTTCTTTGTGCGAAACGGCTTTCGATATTTGGCGCACTCTTGAAATCATGCACGAGGGAACTAGTAGAGTCAAAGACTCGAAAGTTAATATTTTACTACATGATTTCGAGCTTTTTCATATGAAACCAAGCGAATCCATTGTTGACATGTACACCCGTTTTACGGATGTCGTCAATGGTTTAAAATCACTTGGTAAAAGCATTTCGGATTTTGAACTCGTTAACAAAGTTTTGCGTTCACTTTCTAAAACTTGGGATTCAAAAGTAACTGCTATTCAAGAATCGAAAAACCTAAACAACTTACCACTTGAAGAACTAATTGGTTCATTGATGACATATGAAATGGTGCACAATGCACATGATGAACATGTTGAACACAATCACCTTCCAAAGAACAAGAAGGATTTGGAACTCTGGACAAATGAATGCCACTTGAGCGATGACTCAAGTGATGAGGACAATGATGAACAAACCAACCTTCCAAAGAACAGGAAGGATTTGGGACATAGAACATTTGAAGACCACTCGAGCATAAGCTCAAGTGATGGTGAACTTAAACTACAAATGAAACGAAAATTAAAAAGCAAAAAGAATGGAACTACTTGCTTTAAACGCAAGAAGAAGAACAAAAATTGGGATGAATCAAACTCATCTGAAGACGAGAAAGTCAACAAAAGCGAGGCGGCAAACTACGCCTTACCAGCCTACGACATTGAGGTAATTAAAATGCCTTTGGTTTATTTTAAAATTACTTGATGCTTTCATGATATACTTTCTTTTTTAGTTTAGAATTAATTTTCTTGAAACTTACATGTTTAAAAATAAAAATACAAAAATTATGATCATGTCGATAATTTCGAAAATGATAATATTGCATAATAAACAAACAAAATGATTTTGATCATGGTTAAGAAGTAATAATGTGTATCATGTTTGATTAACATTGTTGAATGAAATCACGTTTGATTTAAAGTAATGCATAAAGATGTAATATTAAATGGTTATAAACAATTTTATGCATGAGATTTTAAGTTATCCATGATCATGAGCTTGTTTGATCTTCTTGATTTAATTTCAAGATCTATAGCAAAAATCATGAAAGTGTTAATTTTATTTTCGGATTCACTTAACAATTGGTATCCTAACAATCATATTTTCTCATACACTTATGAAAAATATTTTTCTAAAATGGATTTGATGAAATGATTCCTGCTTATAAATTCCATCTTGAAATATGAATGATAGTGTTTTTGCTTGCAAAGATTTGTTTCACATTCATATCTCCTATGATTCATGTGCAGAAAAAGAATTTATAAATCATAATACAATGAGATTTCTTATGCAAAAATAAAGTGCTTTTGTGATTCTTTGCTAAAGAGAATAATCATAATCATGATCTTGATAATTATAACATGAAGCTCTTTATAAATCAAGATCGTTCATTATGCTCACTACATTTATCAAAAAGGAGTTCTTCAAATGAAATGCAATTCAATGAAGTGTCATATTGATATCTTGAAACTTGGAATATTTTAAAATGTGATCTTGATAAGAATGTTTCAAGTTGCTCTTTGTACTATATCTTTTCGAATGAATCATGAGCCTTGATATCATATATTTCATAATACAAGATTTCTTTGCCTTATGTCTTGAACTTTCATGCTTATCTTAATTTGGCATATAAAGACTAAGGCATGCTTAGATGAAAAAGAATCTCAAAAAAAAAAAATGCTTTTCCCATCTGATCGAGATTAATGATTTCATGATATTTTATGAATCTCGAAATTAATTTTAATGACTTGACTATGAATTTCAAGTTAATGATTTGATTTGAATAAGTTTTATCTAAATCATAATCTTGATCTTGCAAAATTGAAGTCACAAATAATATCTTGTGGTATTCATGGATTGAAACATTGTATGCTTAAATTAATCATTCTCCTATGTTTCAAAAAATTCCTTAAAAGCCTTATGTGATGAATAAAAACTAACTTGCTTTATGATGAATCACGAATCATGACTTGATCTATGATGTAAATGCCTTGAAATGATTAAAATATTTAACACTTTTATGCTTGTTTTCAATGATAAAATGGGGAGAAGTTTTGATCATGCATGGTAGGATATAATTTGACAAAATTGATACCATCATGATATGAAACATTTATGATGTACAATTATGCATGCAATACTTGTGCTTTCTAATTATGATGTGATGTATTGCATATGATGTAAATCATGATTTAAAATGCTATGAGTGCCAAGTTACACATTTTGAGAAGAAATTGTTATATTGAAACATTAATGTAATTATGAATGGTGATATGATATCATGCATGTAATACTTCAATTTATGATAATGATGCATGCAATGATAAAATATTCATGATGAAAAATTGTCTTGACATTCATAACTTATTCATCATTTGTCATGATTTTGAAATCGTTGTAAAAGGAAAAGAGAACTACAAAACTGTATTCTCTCTTTCTTTTTTACAATGACAAAGGGGGAGATAGCTAGCTTGTACAAGTCAAGAAGATGCAAAAACTTGATTGCTAGCTTGCCTATTTTAAGTAGCAAAGATTGCTAACTTGCTTATTTCAAGAAGAAAAATTGTCTTCTTGAACATCACTATCTTGAATATCTCAAGAAGCAAAACTTGCAATTTGCACATTGCAATAGGAAGCAAGAATCATGAGCTTACACAAGAAAGCTATCTTGCATTTGCTTTCGAAATTTTTGCTAGCTTATATATTGTGAAACTTGTATATCGTAAAAATTGCTAGCTTGTTGGTCTAAAGAGAAGCAAAAAGTTGCTATCTCAAAAGAAGCAAATGTGCTATCTTGCCTATCTCAAGAGGCAAAAATGCTAACTTGCGCATCTAGCAAAGTGAGCAAAATTTTCACGAAGCAAGAGTTGCCTTCTTGAACATCTCTAATTTGCTAGCTTGCATGATGTAGAACTTGCTATCTTGAACATTACCAAAAGTGCTATCTTATATGCTATAAAACTTGCATATCTAAAACTTGATAGCATGAATGTTCTAAGCATGATGTAACACTTGCTAAATCTTCTAGCTACAAGATTGCATGATGATAAAACTTGATATTATGATTTTCATGCAATGAGTTGAACCAATATCACACACAAACGATTAATTGTGATACTTCTCCTTTTTGTTGATGACAAAGGGGGAGAAGTATGTTGATGACATGACATGTGATGCATAAGTTTATGCATATGTTCATGTTGACGTGTTGCAAGCATTCATGATGAATATTGCAATGACTTGAATTCAAGGTTCTATCAATATGGCATATTGATAGGGGGAGTTTGTTTAAACTCCGGGAGTTAAGTTTAACTCCGTCATCAAGTGGTTGTCATCATCCAAAAGGGGGAGATTGTTGAATCTCGTATTTTGATGATGAAACTACTTGATATATGTTTATGATTTAATCTGCGTTTTGAGTGACGCAGGATGCTTCGATCAGGATGAGACAATTAAAGCAGGAAAATCATGTTGTGCCGAAGGAACATGTCAGAAGATTGGACGTCGGGCCGGTGGATCGGTCGACGTATCGACAGAAGGCTTCGGGCCGTGGACTCGGGCATCGGGCCAAGAAGAGCGGGTATTGTGCCAAGGATATCGGAGTTGCGGAGTCAACTGGCCGATTGGGCAATAGGCTGCAGGAGAGGACGATGCGCCGAAGAATCGGACGAAGCGTCGAGAGACCAATGACATGCCGGACAACTTGGGTAAATTGCTTAGGATTAATTGTCTCGATCGAAGTTTTGTTTTGTTGTGCAGGATTAACTATGATAACGATGAAGACATAAAGCGAAACAAAGTGTTGGAGTCAAGCGCGAAGGATTTGTTGCGAGTTCGAGAGTTCGACGGAAGTCCGAAGGTTCGTCGGGAATGCTACCGGAACTAGCCGAGAATGAGTTGGGAGCTTGCCGAAGGGTTTTTCGGAAGCTCGCCGGAAGGTTCGTTGGAAGTTCGCGGAGCTCGCCGAGAAAGATCGAAGCTTGCCGAAGAAGCTCGTTGGAACTCGCTAAGATCAAATTGTGAAGTCTAGGAGCTTGCCGGGAGTCCGCAGAATGGTTTCCGAGAGTTCATCGGAAGACCGTCGGAAGTTTGCCGGAAGCTCGCCAGAAGAAGTCTTGACTTGCGGACTTTGTAATAGCTTAGAAAATGTCTTTAAATTCATAGTTAGCACGTTAATTAGGGTTAGGATTAAGTGTTAATCCTATAACCCAAGTAGGGGCCAATTAGGCCCAAGTTCGGACTGGTTTGGACCAAGTTTGGAGCCAAACCAAGTGAGCTGAAATAGTGAAAGAGGTGCAACCGCCTAGGCAGGGAGGTAGCACTGCCCAGGCTATGTCTCCCAGCGAGACTGGGCGGTGCAACCGCCCCAGCCAAGAGGTGCAACCGCCCAGAGCTCAAGTTTCGAGCCCTGCCAGGCGGTGCAACCTCTCCAGTCAGGCGGTGCAACCGCCTGAGCTCGGTCTTCGAGCTCTGGCAGAGAGGTGCAACCGCCTCTGACAGAGGTGGCACCGCCCAGAGGCTCAGTCTTCGAGCTCTGCCAGGCGGTGCAACCTCTCCAGTCAGAGGTGCAACCGCCTGATCCCGGAATTCCGGGATTTGATGGTTTTGAGCTCCAAATTTGAACTGGGTTGGGGCCTATAAATACCCCACCCATTCAGCACAGAAAGAGCAAGAGACCTACACCGAAATCTTGATCTTTTCTGTGATTCTAAGAGCTCAAAAGTGTTGTAAAGCCTTTAAGTCTCCTCCTTCTGTTCTTCAAGTTTTCAGTTGTAAAGTGAGGAGAGAAAGGTCTGTAAAGGTTGTCTCCTGAGCCTGTCAAAAGGAGAGAAACTGTAAAAGGGCAGTTTGGCCTTCGCCTATTGAAGGAAGGCCCCTAGTTGACGTCGGTGACCTCGTCGGTGGAGGAAGCCAAAAGTGGAGTAGGTCAAGACTGACCGAACCACTCTAAATCTCTGGTTTGCGTTTATTTTTGAGCATGTTATCATTACTGCAAACCTCCTTCATTACTACTGCTCTCTGCGCTTTCACGAACAAGTTCTAAGTGCTGTTCTTCCGAATCTGCATTCAGACGTAAATTCGAGTTTTTCGTACTTTACAGTTTACGTTTACGTTTGATTCTGCAGAACTGTCTTCTGCGCTTTTACGAACAAGTTTCTTTGCAGTTTACACCTACATTTTGATTCTATTGATAACTGCAAACTGTCCTCTACAATTTTACGAACGAGTTTCAACATTTAGACGTAAATCGGCTTTCCTCGCACAATCATCAGATCTCAGTTCACGTTTACGTCTTGATTTCAACTGCATACTGACTTCTGCGAGTATACAAACGAGTTTCAAAGTTTAGACGTAAATCTGCGTCTAGACGTAAAACTGCGTTTAGACGTAAACTGCGCTTAGACGCAAAACTGCGCTTAGACGCAAACTGCGCTTAGACGCAAACTGCGCTTAGACGCAATCTGTGCTTAGACGCAAACTGCGCTTAGACGCAAACTGCACATAGACGCAATCTGCGCTTAGACGCAAACTGCATTTAGACGCTAACTGTGTTTAAACGTAAACTACACTTAATAATAAGTAAACTTAGAATCGGCTTTTGCATAGTGTTTATCGAACGAACGCAGCTTTCATTTTTAATCGCTGAAAGATTTCCGCTGCACTAATTCACCCCCCCCTCTTAGTGCTCTCGATCCTAACAAAGATCCCTTCCAAAAAGGTGGGATCCTAAAATAACTGCAATACAAGAGATAAAAAATTTAAATGATTTTCCATTAGAAGAATTAATCGGGTCATTAATGACCTATGAAATGACACTTTTGGAACATTTTGAACCCGACGAGCACTTAAACCACCTTCCAAACAATATGAAGGATTTGGAACTCCGGATAAATGAATACCACTTGAGCGATGACTCAAGTGATGAGGACAATGATGAACTTGAATTTTGAACACTAAATCTTAATAAGTTTATTAAACAAAAATCTAAAATAAACAATGAACTTGAACGGAGGAAGAGGAAGAATACAACTTGGGATGAATCGAGCTCCTCCGAAGACAAGGAGAAAATCAAGAAAGGCAAGGTGGCAAACTACGCCTTAAGGACATTCAACGATGAGGTAATCGAAACCCCCTTAATTTATTTTAAAATTACTTGATTTTTTTATGATGAATTTTCCTTTTTTTTGTTTAGAATTAATTTTCTTGAAAATTACATGTTTTATAATGAAAATGCAAAAATTAGGAGTCATGCTTATCATTCTAGTAATTTCAAAAATAATCATGAAAATTACATGTTTATGATAAAAAAAAATTAAAAATACCTTATGAAATCATACTATATGTGGTTAAGAAGTAATAATGTGTATCATGTTTGATTAATATTGTTGAATGGTATCATGTTTGCTTAACTAATTTCTCGATTTTGATTAAATGAAATCATGTTTGATTTGAAGTAATGCATAATGATGTAATGAAAATATTAAATATTTTGATACCATGATTGACAATTTTATACACGAGATTTTAAGTCATACATGATGATAAGCATGTGTTATTTTCATGAGTGTATTTTAAAAACATATGGCAAAACCATGTCCGAATGAATGAAAGTGTTAAATTTCATTTTCGGATTTTCTTGACCATAAAAATTCATTTTTAAGAATCTATTGATCTTGATGGTTTTATGACGAAATTCATTTTTCGATCCTAAATGTTGATGCATGTTTTTATTTAACATAAATGAAAAAGCATGCTAACATGAAATCAATCACTTAAAATAAAATACTTAAAAAAAAGGAGAAATATATTATCAATGAAATCATGAATCTACCTATGTTATGAATTTTGTGAACCATAAAAAGTGATTTTGATGATTTGAATTTGAAATGAGTTTTATCAAAATCATGATATTGATTTCTTGGAATAACATGAGATTACCTTTGATGATCATTTTGATTCATGGAATTTTGGATTCATGACTTAGTCTTACATCTTTTAGATGGTTGAAATCTTTGTACCTTTGAATTATTCCCTTCTCCTTTCAATTTTTTAATTTATGCATGTTATATGTCAAACATTTGAAACCATGTTTTGGTATCATGCATATCTAAGAAATGTTTATTTGATAAATTGAATGAGTTGAAAATGAATGATGATTTTTCTTGAATATAACTTGTGATATTTTTTATATAAATCATCATTTTGATTTCTCGACATTCGATACATGAGATTTTATTATGAATAAAAAATTCTCATTAATCGATCTCCTATGATTCTACTTGATATTTTCATAAGAGGAGATTTTCTAAATGAATCATGATTTTTCCTTGTGAGTTCTTGGATTTATTACTTGATTTTCTTTTAAAACAAGATCTCTTCTTTGTACTCCTATGATTTTTCTTGATATTTTATTTAAAGAAGATATTTACTATATGAATTATGTCTTTTGATATTCAAATGATTTTATCCTTCATGACATGATTTCTTTGTATTTATGGCTTGCATGGCTTGAAATGTTTTGGAATGATGTATGCAACACTATGATTTTTCCCTTAGATAAAAATGCATGCAACACTATGATTTTTCCCTTAGATAAAAAGGCATGCAACACTTTGATTTTTTTTTAAATAATGTGAAAATCAATAATTATCATTTTATGATAGAATGATGATTTGGAATCATGCATGTAATGATGATATTATATTTTATATACATGATGATTTGGCATTATGAATGCAATACTTATGTCTTTTATTATGATGTATGTAATGTATTGCATATGATGTGAATCATGATTAAAATTGCCTTAATTTGAATTCAAGGTTTATCTCAATTATAGAATTTTGAAATAAGAATGATTACTCACCTTTGTCATAATCTGAAAATTGATATAAGGGTCTTTCCTTCTTTTTGAAAATGACAAAGGGGGAGCAAGAATTTCTAGCGTAAATATCATGAAAAGAGGCAAACTAGCTAGCTTGCACAATTCAAAACGAAAGCAAAAATTACACTTCTCAAAAGAAAAGAAATTGCTATCTTGAACATCACCGATAATTGTGAGTTTGAAATCTCAAGAAGAAGCAAAATATGCTAAAGTGCACATCTAGCAAACTTGCATATTTCAAGAAGCAAGAGTTGCTTTCTTGAATATCTCTAAATTGCTAGCTTGCATATTTTAAAATGTTGTAACATTGCTAGCTTGCAAGATGTAGAGCTTGCTATCTTGAACATCTTAAGAAACAAAAATTACAAAAGTGCTATCTTGCCTATCTCAAGAAGCAAAACATGCTAACTTGCACATCTAGCAAAATTGACAAAATTTACATATTTTAAGAAGCAAGAGTTGCCATCTTGAACATTTCTAATTTGCTAGCTTGCATGATGTAGAAGTTGCTATCTCAAAAGAAGCAAAAGTGCTATCTTGTAAAACTTGCATATCTAAAACTTGATAGCTTGAATGTTCTAAGCATGATGTAACACTTGCTAAATTTTCTAGATTCAAAACTGCATGATGATAAAACTTGATATTATGTTTTTCATGCAATGAGTTAAACTTATATTCCAAACACAAGAATAGTTGGACTTCTCCTTTTTGTTGATGACAAAGGGCGAGAAGTATGATGTTATGCATAAGTTCATGATGACGTGTTACAAGTATTCATGATGAATATTGCAATGACTTGAATTCAGTTTGAATTCAAGGTTCTATTAATATGGCATATTGATAGGAGGAGTTTGTTTAAACTCCGGGAGTTAAGTTTAACTCCGTCATCAAGTGGTTGTCAACATCAAAAAGGGGGAGATTGTTGAATCTCGTATTTTGATGATGAAACCACTTGATATGTGTTTATGTTTTAATCTGCATTTTGAGTGACGCAGGATGCTTCGATCAGGATGAGACAATTAAAGTAGGAAAAATCATGTTGTGCTGGAGGAACATGTCAGAAGATTGGACGTCGGGCCGGTGGATCGATCGACGTATCGACAAAAGGCTTCGGGCCGTGGACTCGGGCATCGGACTAAGAAGAGCGGGTATTGTACCAAGGATATCGGAGTTGCGGAGTCAACTGGTTGATTGGGCAATAGGCCGCAGGAGAGGACGATGCGCCGAAGAATCGGACGAAGCGTCGAGGGACCAATGACATGCCAGACAACTTGGTTAATTGTTTAGGATTAATTGTCTAGATCGAAATTTTGTTTTACATGTGCAGGATTAACTACGATGGAAGTAAGACATGCAGCAGGAGTTGCGCCGAAGTCAAAACTATGATCATGTTGGGAGTTCGAGAGTTCGACGGAAGTCTGGACGGTCGTCGGAGATTCTATGGGAACAAATCCGAGAAGTCCAAGAGCTTGCCAAAGAAGCTCATCGGAACTCGCTAAGTGGATCGTCGCAAGTCCAGGAGTTTACCATAAGTCCGCAGGAGCATCACCGAGGGTTCATCGGATGATCAACAGAAGTTCGCCGGAAGCTCGCTGGAAGAAGCGATTAACGCACTAGAGCAAGTTGCAGTAAATGTCTTAAGAAATATCGTAGTTAGCACGATGATTGCAGTAAATGTCTTAAGAAATATCGACCCAAATTGGGTCGAATGGATCAACCCATTCAGACCAGAATTCATGCTAGGCGGTGGCACCGCCCAAGAGATGGTCTTCCAGGAAAGCTGGGCGGTGCAACCGCCCAGGTCAAGCGGTGGCACCGCTTGGGCTTAGTCTCCGAGCGAGACTAGGCGGTACAACCGCTCTAGTCAGGCAGTGGCACCGCTTGGGCTTAGTCTCCGAGCGAGACTGGGCGGTGCAACCGCCCCTGATAGGCGGTGGAACCGCTTGAGCTCGGTCTCCGAGCTCTGCCAAGCGGTGCAACCGCCCTTGTCAGGCGGTGGCATCACCTAGAGGCTCAGTCTCCGAGCTCTGCCAAGTGGTGCAACCGCCCCTGACAAGTGGTGGCACCGCCCAAAGGCTCAGTCTCCGAGCTCTGTCAGGCGGTGCAACCGCTAGACCCCGGAATTCCGGGAGATGACAGTTTTGAGCTCAGAATTCAAACTGGTTTGGGGCCTATAATGTTAGGATCGAAGCGGCACTAAGGGGGGGGGGGGGGGGGGGGGGGGTGAATTTGTGCAGCGGATTAAAACGTCGGTTTTGACAAATCTTTCGTACGATAAAAATCAAACTCGGAAGTGCTTAACTTGAAAGCGTATTCGTAAAGTTGTGCAGCAAAGGTAATGAGGAAATAAAGCACGTAAGAAGGTTTGCAGTAATGTAAATAGCAATAATGAAATGCAAACCAGAGATCACGTCGATTTTAAAGTGGTTCGGTCAAATGACCTACATCCACTTGCAAGGCCCTCTTCGATGAGGCTCCTACCTTCCACTAGCAAATCTCTTAAAAGGGAAGGGCAAATACCCCTCTTACAACTTTTTACAAGCGGTTCACTCTCTTATAGATTTTCAGCAAGAAAGAAGGAGGTGAACACTAGCAAATTGAAAACAAGACTTGCTAAGACTTTTCTAAGACCTTTCTCTCAATCAATTGCTTCTCAAAAAGTTGTTATCTTAGAGATTTGAGGGGTATTTATAGGCCTCAGGAGGATTCAAATTTGGGCTCCAAAATTTGAATTCTCTTTGGTTTCCGATGTTGGCGGTGCCACTGCTTGTCAGTGTTTGACACTGACAGTGGACTGGTGGTGCCACCGCCCAGCCAGGTAGTGCCACCGCCTGGCTCTTGGGTTCTAGGCGATGCCACCGCCTAATCTGGCGATGCCACCGCCTACACTATTTCAGCTCACTGGTTGGGCTCCAAACTTGGCCCAAACCAGTCCGAACTCGGGCCCAATTGGCCCCTACTTGGGTTATAGGATTAACACCTAATCCTAACCCTAATTAATGTGCTAATTACGAATTTAAAGACATTTCCTAAGCTATTACAAAGTCCGCAAGTCAAGACTTTTTCCGGCGAGCTTCCGGCGAACTTCCGACGGTGTTCCGACGAACTCTCGGAAACCATTCTGCGGACTCCCGGCAAGCTCCTAGACTTCACGATTTGATCTTGGCGAGTTCCAACAAGCTTCTTTGGCAAGCTCCGATCTTTCTCGGTGAGCTCCGCGAACTTCCAACGAACCTTCCGGCGAGCTTCCGAAGAACCCTTCGGCAAGCTCCCTACTCATTCTCGGCTAGTTCCGGCAGCATTCCCGACGAACCTTCGGACTTCCGTTGAACTCTCGAACTCCCAACGAATCGTTCGTGCTTGACTTCGGCACTTTGTTTCACTTTATGTCTTCATCGTTATCGTAGTTAATCCTGCACACACAAACCAAAACTCTACTCCGATCTAGACAATTATTACAACGCGAATTGACATTCTGTTGCCCGACACGTCATTGGTTGGCGCTTCGTCCGATTCTTCAGCGCATCATCCTCTCTTGCAGCTTATTGCCCAATCGGCGGTTGACCTCTGCAACCCCAATATCCTTGGCACAATTCCGCTCTCCTTGGCTCGATGCCCGACGTCCGAAGCGTTCTGCCGTCCAATATCCTGACATGATCTACTCCGGCGCAACGTCAATTCCTCCTGCTTTAATTGTCTCATCTTGATCGAAGCATCCTGCGTCACTCAAAATGCAGATTAAATCATAAATACATATCAAGTGGTTTCATCATCAAAATACGAGATTCAACATATAAATACCCCACCCTTTCCTGCATGAAAGGGCACTGAAAGCTTGATCTTACTCTATGATTTTAGAGCTCAAAAGTGTTGTAAAGTCTAGAAGTTCTCCTCCCTCTTTTCTTCCAAGTTTTGATCTTTCAAGAGAGGAGAGAAAAGTTTGTAAGGGTGTCTCCTAAGCCTGTCAAAAGGAGTGAAACTGTAAAAGGGTGGTTGGCCTTCGCCTATTGAAGGAAGGCCTCTAGTGGACGTTGGTGACCTCGTCGGTGGAGAAAGCCAAAAGTGGATGTAGGTCAAGATTAACCAAACCACTCTAAATCTCGGTTTGCATTTACTTTGAGCATCTTATCTTTACTGCAAACCTCCTCAATAACTTACTGCCTTCTGCTCATTTACGAACGTGTTTCATAATTAAGTATTTTCCGAATCGGCGTTAAGACGAAAATCGGTTTTATCGTACGAACATCATATTTCAGTTTGCGCTTACATTCTGATTTATATCTTAACTGCAAATTGCCTTCCTTACTTTACTTCAAATACGTTTCCGTAAGCTCTCAAAGTTATTATCTGCACGAAACGACTTTTACGTCAGAATCGGATTTCAACGTACGAACGCAGTTTTAATCGTCGAAAGTTTTCCGCTGCACTAATTCACACTCCCCCTATTAGTGCTCTTGATCCTAACATGTTCCACATGTGCTTCCGATATATGCTAATTTTATTGTTCACACTATCCTTTTGTACTCTGGTGTATATGGGATATTCTAGACCTTTGCTAGAAATGGTAAAGGGATTATGCTTAAAGCCTGCGATGCTTTGCCAGCCCTCTCTAGCTTCTCCTAGACGTGGGTGGATGAAGCTCCTAGACGTGGGAGACTTCTGTCTGGTGGTCATTCAGAAATGAATGAATCACATTCTATCTGTGGTCCCACTGCACCTTCTGTATGTATGATTTGATATCCAAAGCTTTGGTTATATGTTTTATACATGCTTTAGATAAGAATGATATAAATGCAACGTCAAATATGACGTTTGAGCTTTTGTTTCGTATTTGTTCTTTGATATACTCTGAAATGATTCATATGCCGTTAATATTTTGAAATATTTCATATACCATTGATATGTTCCGAAATGTTCCATTTGTCATTGATACGCTCCGAAACATTTTATACGCTATTGATAAGCTTCGAAACATTTCATTTGTTATTGATATGCTCTGAAATGTTTCATTTGCCATTGATATGCTCCGAAATGTTCCATACGCCATTGATATGCTCCGAAACATTTCATACGCTATTGGTATGCTCCAATTACTCCATATTCCATTTGTTATGAACCAATTATGTTTTGAATGAAATGACATTTACGAATTTGTATCTAATGAAATGTTATCCTTGAATCACTTGTATTCTGGATATGTTTTATCACTTGTTGAGCTGTTTTTAGCTTATTTTGTTGTTATCAATCTTTTAGGTCAACTTGTCACTCTATGATATGTTTGCATTCGACTGAGACAGTGAAGAGCTATTCAGAATTGTGGGCTAAATCTTGTTGGTTGTTATATTAATGTTGAATAAGCACATTTTGTATGTAATGAAAATGTTGTCGATGAACCTGAGTGATGTGATATATGATTATAAATTGCACAAGTTTTATAGTTGTGAATTTGACTGAATGTTTCTCAGTGTCCTCAAATGTTAGTTTGGATCCTGTATTGATTTGTGATGAAAAATTTTAATATTATCGATTTAAGAGGGCGTGACACCGTGTCAAAATACCACGTAAGGCCTAGACAACCTAGCACCTGATTGCTCATGTGGATAGGAGTCGAAGAGGTAACTCAAGTCGATCATCAAAATGCCTCTCCTACGAAATATTCATAAGAATATTCACGAGAGTCTAGGAGTCGAAGAGGTAACTCAAGTCGATCATCAAACTGCCTCTCCTACAAAATATTCATAAGAATATTCCCGAGAGTCCAAGGGGCAACTCGGGATGGTTACGAATTGTCTCCCCTATAAAATATTCACATGAATATTCTCAGAAGTCGATCACAAATAGACTCCCCTACGAAATCTTTATGGGATATTCTGTCTCCTCAAGGTCAAGTACAAAAATACACGCTCAACTTCAAGTAAATGAGAGATAGAAAACTCATATACACCCTCAACTTCAAGTAAAGGAGAGATAAAAAACTCAGAGTTGGAGAAGTGAACCTCAACATTAACTTAAGCATCAAAAGGACCAATTCGAGAGTCTTCTCTTGATTTCATCTTTGTGCAAGTAATAACTTGAGAAAAGATGTTTTCCACTTCAGACACTCCATACATACGGAGCTACGTCAAAGATATTTTCCCCCACCAAATACGAAACTCATCCATTCATTTCACAAATAATAGGACTTCCCTATAAACAAATGTCGGACAGGGGAACGAGGACAACTTTGGTCAAGGAAAACTGTGATTGATGCGATAGTCTTAAAAAAAAGTACACGAATATATCTGAAACAAAATCGACATGACCGCAGATTGATTAGCATTGCAGGGACTTTTCTCTCGATCAACTCCATAAGTTGATGATAACTAAGCGCCTCACCATCAGCTCTAATCCATCGCATGATACGCATTGAAACACAAGCAAACTTTTCATTTCCATGCTCGCTCGATTCGTCAGTAAGACCAACCATCATTAAAGAATCTGCTAAGATAGCAAACTGATGCTCCTATGGTTTTAATACTAAACCAATATCCAGAGCACCCACAACTAACGAACAGAATATTATACAGGAAGTGAGAGGCAAAAGACTTGATTTATATTGAATCTCATTATATTTGACCTGATCTCAAGGTCATACTTGCATCCATGAGCTAGTTGATTTCACATCACTTGTAGTAAAAAATATTGGCCACCTTGATTGACAATCAGCAGATAACTCAATTTCTTAGTTTATAGTGCATGCTTAAGTTTGTATATGACACAACATAGCATAGGATAGTGAACAGGCCTTTCTTTTCATGGAAACATTCCTTCAAGGAACTCCTCAAAATCTTCAACAGCGTCCGTCTCTTTAGTCACTGAAGCTGAAGTCCTTCGACCTGCCCAAATTTTCCATTAATGTTAAACTGATGAATGCTTGACAAGATTTGGTCCTCCTATAAGTAATAATTACAGTAAGTTGCAAAAAATCCAAGATCACAAGTATGTAATAATGATAAACCTATTGAATGAGTAATATTATGGTTTCTTAAAAGGAACTAATGGTTGCCTGCAAAAACTCAAACAAGTGGAAACATTATTGTCTATAGAAGTAATCAATTAAATTAACAAGTATGTTATTAATCTTTCCTAATATATATTCTTCCCTGACAATTTTTAGTTCCAACAGAATTATACATAATGCCATTGTTTCTGGTACATGGCCAAGATATAACATAAAATTTAACTTTCCACTGCATTATGATATGACTAAAAAAATAAAGAGATGATATTAGATGGTCAGGCAAGCATATTGAAATTGGTTACACAAAATCTAGCCTCAAGATAGATACACAAATGAATATAAGGCCAAACCTTTTTTTATTGTATTTGAGTTCTTGTCATATTCATCATCAATGTCATTGTCCTTGTCTTTTTCTCTGAGAAAAAAGTTAGCGTCACACTAGAAAAAGCTAAGAATCCATGATACATTTAGTTCCTTTCTAAGGACAAAAATTCATTAAAAAATAAATTCAGCTCATGCCTCTTCCTTTTGCTTGTATCCCTGTCATTATCTTTCAGGCGCTCCCTCTCTTTCTGCCTTCTATAGGCAAGTTTCTCTGCACAACTTTCAAAATGAAAACCATCAACAAGTTTCAGCTCATTCCCATAAAAACATTACTCCAAGCTCATAAGAGTTTCAATTCATAAACTTATTAAATATCTCATTATAACTAAATTGATGAGTTGAGGTAGAACGTAACAGCTTATTCATTATGGAGGAAATAGTGGAGTATTATTTTTTATTAAAAGCATTTGTGTTAAAGTGGAGGGACATCAAGAGTTCTGTATTATCACCAAAAAAAATTTGATAAGACAACAGTGATTTCAATAGGCGCTCAGGCGCTCGCCTCGCCTTGCCTTGCCCGAGCGCCTCGCTTCATTTCCAGGCGGCACGCTTCAAAGAGGCGCCGCCTGGGCGCTCGCCCGAGCCTAAGTGCCGGGCGCTTCGGGCGAGCGCCTGGGTTAAACCAGGCGACCGAACCAACGTTTTAGGTCTAGTTCAGTCTCCGGTGCTTTAGTTGGTTCAATCGAACCAACTAAAGCATCGATATTAGCGCAACTTCCCCAACCCTAACCTTGCTCGCCGTTCACGCTACTGCTGCCGCTGCTTTCTACCACTGTTGTTGTCGCCACTCTCGCTCCCGCTCCCGCTGTTCGCTGCTACCGCTGCCGATGCCACTGTCGTCGCTCGCTGCTCCCGCTGCTTGCTGCTATCGTTGCCAATGTCTCTGCTCGCCGCTCCTGCTCCCGTTGCTCACTGCTGCCGTTGCCACTATCGTGGCTTACCGCTCCCGCTGTCACTGCTGCTACTTGTTGCTACCGTTGCCACTATCGTCGCTCGCCATGATCGCTCCCGCTTTTCTCAGTCAGCACCCTCGATCTTCCCTTACACTCTTCTCCTCTTTCGATAGTATACTGTTAACAGTATGCAGTATGCTGTTAACTGTACACTAGTAATAGTATTTGTATTTATTAGATTAATAATATATTATTTTAATTTTAATATTGTTAATTTTTATTTATTTGAAATTATTGTTAGGTCTCAGGATAAATGGCAAGTGTATAGAGCAACTCAATAGAGTCTCCAATGGCATCAAAAAAAGATCCTACATAGAAGTATAATTATCAAAAGGATCCGAAAGATCCTAATGCAGTGACTTGCATGTTCTGCGATAAGACTACTAGATGTGGTATTTTTCGTGCAAAACAACATCTAGTAGGAAATTTCAAGAATGCAGCAGCTTGCAAAAAGTGTCCACCTGAGGTAAAAGAAGAGTTGCTGAGTTATATGAATGAAAAAAAGACGCAAAAGAAAATCTTATGGGAATTTACCAGAAGACAATGTTGAACATCTCAGGGATGAAGAAGAAAATTATTCTATGAATATTAACCTAAGTGGGAAAAAAATATACGACAAAAAAGGAAAAGAAGTTATGAGTACTAAGAAGGGTAAAAAATGACCGATGGATCTATATATGTTTCAAGGATCATAGAAGCAACAAGGGCAAGCAGGAGGCTCAAAATTTAGACAAACAAATATAAGTGATGCTTGTGATAAAGAAATAAGAGGAAGAACAATTCAGCACATTGCTCGCTTCATCTATCAGGCTGGTCTTCCCCGTAGTACAACTCGTTTAGATAGTTTTAAGGAAATGATTGAAGCTACTGGAAGATATGGTGTGGGATTAAAACCTCCAAGTTATTACGAAATGCGAGTTCCATTGTTGCAAAAAGAGTTGAATTATATAAATGGCTTACTAAAAGGTCATAAAGAATCATGGGCAATACATGATTGCTCTATTATATCAAATGTTTGGACTGATAGGAGGCGCAGGAGTATAATTAATTTTATGATTAACTGTTCTTTAGGGACTATGTTTATTAAGTCAATAGATGCTTCATCTTTTGTAAAATCTAAAGATAAGATATATGATTTACTTGACAAGTTCGTGAAAGAAATTGGAGAACAAAATATCGTTCAAATCATAACCGACAATGGAAGCAACTATGTATTAACTGGTAATATTCATCTTTTGAATTTTTGAATTATTTTATCTTTAATTAAATATATTAAACTCTTAAGTCTTATCATTTTTGTTATCCTTTGTCTCAGGTAAATTGCTTAAAACAAAAAGACAACACTAATATTGGACTCCATGTGTAGCACATTGTATTGATTTAATGTTAGAGGATATTGGAAAGATCTTAAACATTAAAAAAACCATAGAAAGGGCAATTTTTGTTGTTGGAGTTCTTTATAATCATATTGGGGCTTTGAATATGATGAGAGAATTCATAAGGAACAAAGAATTAGTGAGATATGGTGTCACCCGATTTGCTACTTCATTCTTGACATTACAGAGCGTGCATCGTCAAAAATATGTAGTTTTGGAATCATGTAGTTTATATATTAAATGTAATGGGCCCTCTTGTTCGAGTCTTTCGGTTGGTGGATAATGAAAATAAACATGCAATGGGATATATTTATGAGGCTATGAATAGAGCAAAGGAGACGATTAAAAGGTTTTTTAATGGAAATAAAGATTAAATATGTTATAAGATGGAATTGTCAACTTCATCATCCCTTACATGGAGCAAGATATTATTTAAACCCTAAATTCTTTTATAAGATTAAATATGTTAAGTTTGATGCAGAATTTTTGGATAGGTTATATTAATGCGTTGCAAGATTAGTTCCAAGCCTTGAGGTGCAAGATAAGATTATTCGTGAATTATCTTTATATAAAAATGTCGAAAGTCTTTTTGGAATTCCAATGGTCATTCGATCTAGGACAATTATATCTCCAGGTATTAATAATTTGATATAATTAATTTCATCTATAATATGTTACTATGTTATTGCTAATAATAACATAAATTTTGCAGTTGAATGGTGGAGTCTATTTGAAAATTCCACCTCGAACTTACAGCAATTTGCTATCAAAGTACTTAATTTGACATGTAATGCTTCGGGTTGTGAGCGAAACTGGAGTATCTTTGAGCATGTAAGGATTACTAAATATTTTTATTTTAATTAATTAATTTATTTAGATAGATGTATTAATATATTTTTAAATTATATGACATGACAGATTCACTCAAAGAGAAAAAATCGGTTGGAACATCAATAATTACACGATTTTTTTTACATAAAGTATAATCAAGCTTTGAAGGCTCGTTATGATTTGCAAAATAGAATTGATTCAATCTCATTGCAAGATATTAATGATTCAAATGAGTGGTTGGTGGGAGAAATGGGTGCCAACTTACAAGATGCCGAAGACGAGCTTATATTTGAAGATGATAGATTGACATGAGGAGATGTAGCAAGAGCTTCAAGTGCTAGAGAATTACAAACATATACAAGGTAGATGACAAAGAGAAAAATGAGTGCAAAAGCATCAAGCTCGGCTCTTGCTATTGTTGAAAACATAGAAAATGAAACATATTTTGATGAAACTGAAGGACAAGAGAAAGAGGACAAATTCAATGAAGATGATTTGTGTGAAAATGACGATAATATTAATTATGATGAATGACTTTGATGTAAAATTTTATTGTTCTAAATTTTGAAACTTTTTGTTAATGTGACATTATGATTTTGTACCTTAGATTTTCTTTATTTAATAATATATTTTTATTTAAAATTTTAAATAATTATATTTATTAATTATATTATATATTTTTATATTTTAGCACCTCACTTCGCTCGGGTGAGCGCTTGCCTTAGGCATTTTTAGACCTTGGTGCCTTTTGGCACCTAGCACTTTTTAAATCACTGTAAGACAATTATTAAGCTAATAATGCATTATGAATGTAAATATTGAATGTGTAAGAGACAACATATGAATTAGTTCTATAACGCTAGATGAGACTGTTGAGGTTGATGCGAAGTTGAGATTAATGTGTCAAGTTAGTAGAAAAAAAATTACGAATACATATTCTCATTCATGAATAATTAAGTGTAGATCTGATAGAGGGCCAAATAATCGAGAATTGTTTAGGATAGTATAGACATGCTAAGGAAACCTATGAATGATTAGTGCGATGAGAGATTCAGAAAGACCTAAGAAGACAATATTAGAAATTATAAAAAAAATTACCTCATAAGACCTAAGAGATTCAACCAACCATAAACATTTTATAACAAATTTTCTATGGAAGTTACAAATCCTAAAAAATACACTCCATACAGCGTAAGACACCAACAAACTTTGTGCTAAGGTACCATTGATTAACATCTTTTAGAAAATTTAGCAGGATAAGGGATCATAAACTCTAGAAGGAACTGGCCTTTGTATGACTAACAATCATTAGTATAACATTCTAGTCATTAAACTTCGTTACCAGTGTACGTATATTCTCTTCATATCTTGAGAGTTCCGACTGGTTAGAAAGCTAGTCCAGAATCATCTGAATCAAAATATTGTTTGATAAGGTTTGTCATTTAGGTCACATGCAAGTTATGCAAAATAATCCCAAGTGAGATTAAACTTATCTTGTAAGATTAGAGAAGAATGGGAAGAATTATAATTTAAATTTACAAAACAAATACTAGACAGGCACCACATCAGTGACAATCTTTTCTTCATTAACAATGAATTTAACTGGGATGGTAGTCAAAGTTCTGAACAGTTTGATGCACTTATTTTAGTAATTTCTCCTACTATTTTGAATGTTTAGCTAGGACGCTTGTTTTTCCTCATAAAAACATATTTTACAATATAGTTTGCTAAATAAGTATATGGTGTACATATATATGTCAGACCTTCACTGACTTTTTGATGTGACAATAACAATACCCCTTGGGATGGGCCCTGAACTATATGGTGTACATATATACAGCATGATTTACAAGACAAAAGAGGAAGAGGTTGGGATGGTCCTAAACTCTATCATCCAAACTTGAACTGATCGAAGAGATTTTACTAATCAGCAAGGTTCGCCGTACCGTACCATACCGGCGTTTCAACCCGGGCTCGGTACAGTACGGTACCGGTGTACCGATCAGTACATGGCGTATCGAGTGGTACACCCTGGTGTACCAAACAATTTTATACTTTTCTATACTGTAGCAGTGCTATAGTATAGTACACCCCAGTACAGGCGGTACACTTCGGTACGACAAACCTTGCTAATCAGAATAGTTCAAAAATGACTCACAACGTGAGACATGATCTTACTCGAACCTAACCCTTGCCTCATTCAACACTTCACTTTAATCCCTAACTATCTTAATCCCTATCTAATAACCTGAATTCAGTGTTACCAGCATCCTCTCCCTCTCCTCTTCTCTCCTCTTCTCTCCCACCCATCCACCAATCCCCACCCAACCCCTCTATTTTTTTTCCCTTCCACTCTCTCACATTGGTTTGCCACAAAACTCTTACCCTCATGAATTGTCTCCTCCAAGTGGCAACTACCACCTCCTCCCATCGCCAGACACAAATTGCAATATTTTGGAGCAACATATCATCAATGCAGTGCCCTCAACTATTTGAACGGGAATCCCCAAACCTAGATGGAACAAGGAGGAGACACCTTAAATTTATTTTGAGTGTGGATGAGAATGGGAAAACCCAACCTGGTTAGCCTCATTTGCAATATCAAAAAAAATTCTCCATACCGATTAGCTGCCAAGAAGTTGATGACAGGTAAAAGAGGAGAGTTACATCATCCCACACTATTGAGGAGAGATACTCCTCAATGGGCTTAAATGTGAGAGTGATCTTTCATTACAGGTTAAAACAAAAACAGAAAAATCCTCCCATGGCTTACATTAAAGTAAGAATTATTTGTATCTACCTACACCTTTTTTTGGCTCCTTGCTTACATCTTATCTTCTCCTTATGTAAATTCTACTAGTTTTATTATTTCATCAACTGAGAACTTTAAAGTAAGAAGAAAACCATTTTACATAGTCATCAAAAGCTATGCCACCCTTTGCCAGACAAAAAAGATGCAAACTGAACATAGAGTCATTCCTGAAATAATTATACTTCAAAAGGAAACCAAAATTACAAACAGAGGTGATTTTGCAAAATGGATAAGATGCAGATGTTAAAGTGAAAAACTAACCCCTTGCAAGCTACCAGTTTCACAAGAGCCTGTTTATTTTCTCCCGCTTCAAGATATGAAAAATTTACCTACAAGAAACCAAATAGACAAGAAATTCTCCGTGAACGTGTCAATGAAAATTTGTAACTGGTAGTTTCAGTTTTTTTTCCCATGTAGCTGGAATGTTCTTTTTAAACTTCTCCTACTTTGTTGTATTAATTTTTCTGAAACTAAACAACGAGCAAAAGAAGACTACATCAGATACCAGATTACATAGGTAATATAAGATATACAGTTTTCCAGTGGTTTTATGAGACAAAAAATTAGGAGCTGAAAACAGTGCAAGATTGCATATTCAATAGACTATCTACATACACCTCAAGAACTAAGTCTGATTAGAATTCTGTAATCCAAGTAAATTCATTACTTTCCTCAAAAAGATAAAGTCATCATTTGCCATTTTAAATCTTCACAAACAGTGATGACATCAATAATATATATGGCAGTTGACACTGCAAAAGCATCACACAAAAAGAAATGTGGTGACCAAACTATCTATACAATCCAAAATCCAATACATATCAAATCCTCACAACAACAACAACAACAACAACAACAAAATCCAGAATGCATGGTGGCCTCCACAATGAGGTTGATGTTGTGTGGAGGGCCTGCCAACACTGTGGCTAAAGATCAAAGCAGATGCAATCCATGCCAGGCACATAACTACCACACCCTCATGCTCCAAAATCTAAAATCTTGGCATAATCAACCTACAAAAAATATAATTCCACATATCTCCTTAGTTTGAAAAAATTTATATCAAGAATAATATTTGGCCATTGTTAGGATCATTTTTTTAAGAAAAGCAACATAACCTCATTTGATTTCATCGTTAATATGGATATTTAAAATAAATTTTCTGAAAGATTATGCCGGGTAGTTGTGTTAGTAACAACAGCTAAAACCATACATGTTATAGCATCAACAGAATCATAACAGTGACTGACAAAAACCAACATGTCTAGTTCTAGTCAGTTTTACCAAAAATATAAAGAAAATGTAAAAAAAAAAATCATAATATTTCATGAATTATAACACAAGAAAAGAATGTGTACTTCATAGCTTCCTAGACCATCTTTCTCGTTGCATTTCTTGTCGCCACAGATAAATTGACCTGTTACAAACAAAAATAAGTTAATACTGAACAAGTTTTAGAATACCGGTTTGATATTGGTTTCAACAACATATTGGACTGGTAAATTAATAGTAAGCATTATACTAACCTATAACGTCCAGCATTGCTAAATTAAGTAATATAAAAATGAGAGGTATACTGAATTATAACAAAATGATGGCCCAATACTAGTGCTAGGTCAGACCATAGAATACAAGTCAATTCATACTGGTCCAACCAGTATCTGATACCATAATGCTGGCATCATAAAATTCTAAAGTCACTTTTTAGTCCACATGTGTTGTACATTCCACAAACTAGCACAGAACAGCAAGCAAAGCCACTCATTTACAATATGCATGGTAGGAAGGTATACCTCGTGTTTATGCCAGAACTCCTCTGACAAGGAGCATATTGATACATACCAGTGAGGTCTACACTCCATTTTCGCACTTGACGGTTGCATATTTTAAATAATAGTTTGTTTGATATCATTATCGTCAGTAAATGGCTCCAGAGGAGAGTTTGACCAAATTCATTTTGCATTATATCAAGTGATTGTAAAAAGAATATGTACCTAGCAATATTGGTGATCATATCAAGAATTGAAATATCGTAATGTACCAAAGTTTCGACATTCTCTTGGTACGGTATGGTATTGTATACCGAGCTATCACGGACAAACTTCTAAACAAGGTGTTTGATGTAATGCTTATGTATGTCCGTGTCGTTTGCCATGTTCATGCCTTGTACAGAATGTAAAGGGGCGGCTGAAGGCTTAATAGTCCCATTTTAGTTGGGTTGGTGGCCTCTTTAGGCTTGTAAATAAAGGTTGTGTCATGTAGACACGTGCGAGAGCTTTTCAGTCTGTAATGGACCATTTTATCCTTTGTTGTGCCACTGTTCAGAGCTTGTAAAGTCTGTTTGTAATTTGCTTTGTCTATGAAGTGTTTTTTGGACATGTTTGCTTGTGGATCCCGTTTGAGGCGTTCTCTTTAACCCGTTCTCTCTTTTGTTGGTCCTAAGGGACAATGGGAGGCTTCGGGGAGGCTGACCTTTGCGGACGGACGCGCAAGGGTGCCGCACGACTTAGGCAAAACCAGCTAAGTCCGTGTCATATGGTATCAGAGCGGGACAAGCACTCATAGAAACACTTGACATGCAAACGTGGGGGACCTAGCGGGGCTGCGTTGAGGGCAGTCAGCAACGCGCGACTGTTTGAGGGAAAACGGGCATGGAGATGTAGGGAAAAGGAGTCGCTCAGAGGAGCGGGCATCTGAGTTTGGCATTCAGAGGAATGGCCAACCCTTCGCGCAAGAGGCACCACGAGAACAGGCAAGCTTGGAAGAATGTGGAGCGCACAAAGGTTGGGATGGCTGAGTTTGAGCTACGGCTCAACGTTGACAACTTTACTTGATGGTGCTCAAGGCAAGCGAGGCGCTTGGCAAAAGGATGAGACCATGCAAAGTGGAATGAGTTGCTCAGCGACCGAAAGAGTGTGCAAAGCTCACAGAGGTGAGGGGAATTGCTAACTCGAAGAATTCGGTACTCATGCATGGGCTTGTATGCGGACGATGGATTGTTCGTGGCCATCCCAAGGCGACCGAAACTCGGCGCCATGGAGCATTGAAACTTTCTCTTCGGCATGCGAAGGATACGTCCGGAGGAGGCTAAAGTGTGCAACGAGTTCAGCATGTTGCTAGGCCTTGAGGGGTGCAGTGGTGGCTGTATTGACGTGGAGGCGCAATCTAGCAAGTGCGTTTGCAGGAGGCAGAACAATGCACAGTTTGTTCAACAGATCGGAGTAGTCCAAGGGGATGGTGGTCTCCGAAACGAAGAGAGATGTTGCTCCAATGGGACAATTATCCAGGAGGGATAAGTCTCGGCTCTCCAGAGGGAGAATCATGTGAGACGGACCTCACATGTTGAGGATGAGTACCTCAACAAACAACAACTCCACGAAGCTCGATGGACTGAGCAAGCGGCGAGGAGTCGTCGCATGATCTCGCTTGAGAGAATGCATTGGTGGATGCATTGCGAGATCAAGTGGGGGAGCGACCTGAAGCAACTTAAATGAAGGCACACTTAGAGTCGATATGGAGATCGGACTCAAGGGAGGGCTGACCCGTGGAATGGTGGGCGCGAGGGCCACCATCGACTCAATGCAAAAACGAGGAGCGGAGCAACTTGGGTGTAACTTGGCGAAGTACCCAAGCCGCATGAAGGGAGCCAGCATAGAAGTTGGAACGTGGGGCAGAGGCACAGTGCTTCCCTTAGACAAAGGTCAAGGACATGAACTCTTGCAAAGGCAATAGTAGGATCATGTTGTTCCATGTGTCCTTCATTCTGACGGAGCGGACTCATCTTGCATGGTGCCAAAGACGAAGGGAGCTTCGGGGCACATGCACCTTATCTCGGAGAAGCATTTGATGGAGGAACTAAGGCAACTCAATTTGCGGAGGCGAAGTTGGGTTCAGAAGGCCTTAGCACGGGGCAAGAGGACGCAGAGGCGGGTACTCTTGAAGAATATGCCATAGTGTTGCCATTCAAAGTTGCCATGAAGGAAGCGGTGCGCAGCGGAGATTGTGCTGGTAGGGGCAGAGGCCCAGGATCCAGACAATGGTGCACAAATTACAGTGAAGTCGGTGGACTTCGGGAGCTACTAGGCGACGGACTGTCCTAGAGCGATGCTTCATCTAGGTGTGACCCAAGAGTGGGTGGATGAAGGTCGATTGCCAAAGGAGCGAACAAAATCGAAGGTGGAGGAGACCCTGCGATGTATTGGCAGAGGCCACACATGGAGGGTTCACAATTCGAGTTTATTCCACAAGGATCAGAATGCAATGGAGATGTCACCAGGAGGCGACATGGTGCAGCGGATCGTGGTGGAACAGTTCGTGGCAATGCGACACACACGACATAGTCCCGGGAGGGACTAGATCATATGGAGGTATGATCGGGAGCTACTGGGAGCTCCGCTTTGGTGAACAACACGACAGCAAGAAGGGCTATGGATTCAAGGAGTGAAGGCCATGGTACCGCAGAGGCGGGTCTTCCGGGCGTGCACCGAATTTTGCATCGGATGAAAACCTTGGTCATCAGCATATGGGGGGCTGGGTTCCACCAAGGGAAAAGTTCGAATGCAAGTACGAGTGAGTCCCATGAGAGGGACTTGATCATGCAGAGGTATGATCGAAGCAGCTAGAGAGTTGGACTGCTCCAGAGCTCATATTCGCTTAAGGGAGCCCGACAAGTCAGAGGACAAGGTCGAGTAAGCGAACGTTGCTACCAAGGAAGCTAAGGAGAACAGAATCGGTGCAAACCCTACAATGTGATGGCAGAGGCCATGCATGGGAGTTGCAGTCTGTCTTTCCATCGACCAAACAGACTGCTTGGAGAACACAGAGGTGTTGAAGCAGGAGGTCGAAAGGGGCGAGGAAGCGACGACGAGTCCAGAGGGACTTAGCTACCCAAAATCAAGCATCAGTTAGAATGGAGGTGGACTCAGAGGAGTGCCACGGAGACATATCTACTGATCGCGAAGAAAAGGGATGCAGATGCGAGGCGACGGATAGTAGGGCCATGGGCATGGCAGCGCCATGGTACCGCAGAGGCGGGACTTCCGTCAAAGTCATTGATCCCTTGCTCTCACGGAGGGAGAGCGCTTGGTCGTGAAAGGGGCCGAGGAGGTGGAGCATGCAGAGGCAATCTCCAAGTACCGAGACAAGGCTGAAGGGCAGAGGCCAAGAAACTTCGTAAGACCGGTGTCAACAAGTTTCTCATCAAGATAGCCGTAAGTGAATGACTTCGGGTCATGCAAGAGTGCACGACCAAGGAACGAAGCAGGCAGTACGTGGTGCTGTACCTTTGCTACTCAGTGGAGTAGGCGGCAGGGTTGATGGAGAAGACGGTACAATCCCAGAGGCGACCTCATCTATCAGAGAATTACTCCAAGTTGGGGTGAAAACTTCCTGCATTCCAGAAGTTCAATGGCATTGAGAAGGTGAATCACAGTAGCTAACTCAACGCAAGAAGTGCAAACACTTCAAGTGCTTCAGAAGTGTGAGCAAAGAGCAGGCGAAGGCCAGTAACCAGCTCGATGCATGAAGTACAACCTCGAGGAGGCGGGCGAAGTCAAGTAACCTTTGCCTTCTCAACTCTTAAGAGAATGGGCGAAACCGAGTACCCCAGTTCTCTTATCTATCCAGCAGAGGAGCTCTGCACAAGTTCAAAGACCCTTCGAAGATAATGGAAGACAATAGTTGTCAAATCCTCACCAACGGTGATCAGTGCTACTGAGAGTAGATTGTCCGCTTCATTTCCCAACGAAATGCCAATCGAAAGCGGAAGTGATGCGAACCTACTTGGATGTGACAACTAACTGAAAGAAGAGTCAATGAGCAGATTTTGTGGAGGAAGGACCCAAAACTTCAGAAGTTTGCGAGGCGATGCTCGTTAAAGCTCCAACAAGCATCCACCCAGTTCAAGCAGCATGTGGAAATTTTGAGAAACTGGCGCAGTAAGAATGGTCTTTTCCTTCATTTGGTGGATCCGCAGGAATCAACGAGGATCAACACAACTCAACCAACCCCACACTAGAGTCAGAGTCATTGGCGAGTTGAAGCAGCATGGCGGATCAAAGGTTCGACTACTCAAAAACAGCAGCGGCGAGCAGTTGGGAGCCAGGAGGCACATTGCAGCTGGAGCAGAAGATTGAAGACTCAGCAAAGGCGAAGAGTTGCAGTGTTCACAAAGGCTTCGACGAGGACGTCGAAGGGATAAGTGGGGGAGAATGTCACGGACAAACTTCTAAACAAGGTGTTTGATGTAATGCTTATGTATGTCCGTGTCGTTTGCCATGTTCATGCCTTGTACAGAATGTAAAGGGGCGACCGAAGGCTTAATAGTCCCATTTTAGTTGGGTTGCTGGCCTCTTTAGGCTTGTAAATAAAGGTTGTGTCATGTAGACACGTGCGAGAGCTTTTCGGTTTGTAATGGACCATTTTATCCTTTGTTGTGCCACTGTTCATAGCTTGTAAAGTCTGTTTGTAATTTGCTTTGTCTATGAAGTGTTTTTCGGACATGTTTGCTTGTGGATCCCGTTTGAGGCGTTCTCTTTAACCCGTTCTCTCTTTTGTTGGTCCTAAGGGACAATGGGAGGCTTCGGGGAGGCTGATCTTTGCGGACGGACGCGCAAGGGTGCCGCATGACTTAGGCAAAACCAGCTAAGTCCGTGTCAGAGCGGTATATATATATAATTTATTTATAAATAGAAAAATACCGTCCGGTAGCGAGCGGTTCGCGTATCGATTTACTGTCGGACCGGTACGTACTGCCAGTACCAGGCGATATCATTCGAAAATGTATACCTTGGATCATATACATTTCTCATGTGATAAGATAGGATGTTTTAACTGACCATTCACAAGTGATACAATACAAGTACCTGAACATAAACATCTCCATAAATTCCTTTTATCTGAAAGCTAGAAAACAATTAAAATCAAGACTAATTCACAAAAATGTTATTTAGCCAATATCACACAGCAGTCAAGAAATGTCACTAGTACAATTCAGTAAAAAAAATTATATGTCAGAATTCAGTTACAGAATTGTTCATAAAGGATATCTGATCCTACATGCTAAGGAATATTACACTTCCAATCATCTATATAGAGATATAACATCTGAGAAATAATACCTCCTTGTGAGAAAAAAGAAAATGATAAGTTAGGAATTTCACCTTTCCCAGATACAACCTCTTTTTCTGTTCTCCACCTTAAGCCAATCTGAGAGAAACAAACCAATGCTCATAAGAATATAGATAAATTATAAGCAGATTACTGATAGCTGAAAGTGAATATTCCACAAAGTGAACTTTGAGCATTATGCCATATGAGAAGAGCTTAAAACCAGCTAAAGAAAATATGTTGATAAATAAATTCATAATTCCAAAGAAAACATGGATCTGGCAAAATAAATTTCACATTTGTATTTTATACGTGCAGTTTCATCCAGTGTCAATCTGCATGAGTGAAATTTCTTGTGGAGATCTCATCCACATCAAAATAACTTTGTTTACTGGCCTAGTTATGCAATGGCATCAATACCATTAATTGTATTTAGCTAATTTAGTAAAGGAGTAAGAATTCCAGCAAGCAGAGTTAATTGAATCCCTTTTCTCCAGTAATGATTATTAAGTTGTCTAACCCAAGCTCATTTGATGAGAAGAGATTCTGCAGAAATCTATCACAATATAGGCCTGTTAGCATCTCGACATGCTTTAGTATGAAGACAATTATGCACTGACAAAACTACTATGGTAATCACCTTTTGGCACATAATGTGGACCTTAGATACTTAAAAACTAAACAAGAAAATTTGTTGGATGGCACGAGAAAGCATGATTCCCAATTTCAGCCAGATCGATACATATCGTTTGGTAATTACCAGTCCGAGCTTGAATTGGCATGTGGATTGCCCATTTCGGGCATTCGGGTCTGATACAATGCTTACCGCCTAGTAAATCTATTGAACCAAGCTTACCACCAAGTATAAAGTTTAGTTTTTTTTTTTTAATTTATGGCTACCCCCCACCTCCCTCCCTCTCTCGTGCCGCTCACCGCCAGCCCTCCCGATACTTCATTAAGCATGCCCATCAAAAGTTCTAAACACTCTTAGGATACCTGGGAATTAGTTTGCGGTAATTCTCTTTTCCATGTGTTGTTGGTAACTACATTTACTGTAGAACAAAATTGATTACATTAAAAGAAATAATCAAGGTCATTACTTTCTTGGATTATCTAGTGAGCAGTGACGCTGTCTGCAATCAAAGCTAAGTAACCAAAGATGGTCCATGTAATTAACCCCAAATAGTTGGGAAGTAAAGTTTGTTAATGATATTTGATTTACAAAATGATGGAACTAAGGAGTAAGGATGTCCAAGAATTGATTTTAAATATCTTAAAATTTGCACTCCCTCACCCACAGCCATCTGCCAAGGGGATCTCAAAAATTAGTATAACTCAATCTAGAATCAAATTTGAAAAGAAAGAAAATAAGTATGAAGAAAATAAGTTAATAACACAAAGTAAATCAACAGTAATAGTGAGTCATCACCAAAGTAAACCAAAAAAACATAGCCAGACAGAAACAGTTGGAAACAAAAGTTTACTGCAACTCTGTCAGTACCCAAACTTTGAGTTATCCACCTGTTACTTGCATATTGTATTTCACATTCTTGAGTTCATCAAATTATCTTACAGTGACTAACATTCTGACTACAAGTTTATATTCTCATGTAAAAGTTACTCCTACGTTATTGCATTAAGTAATTATCTTTCTTTCTCTTTTGTTGCTACATACATATATAGAAGGGAATTTGGCAGTGAAAGATTCTTGTAGAAAACAAACACCTGGAAATCATAACAAAAACATTCAGCACTTGCATCCTAAATCTTTATCATTTTAAATCCAATATTTAAGTTTGATATTTCAAAATCATATGCATTAAGTTGTACAAAATTCATGCAATGCCTATCCACATAACAAAAAATTAAAAAAAAAATGTACTAGAATATCTAGCATAAACATTAGCATCCAAATTATGAAAGTGATCAGTTAATCTTACTGTCCTTTGCTAATTGCCATGTACCTTTCCTTGTTTGTAAAGCGACATATCAGCGATGCAATATCTTACTCAGTTAAAGTCTCAAACAAGAAAAATATGAGCATTTTAAGATGTGTATCATCTAAAGTGGCATATAAGCAATGCAATATCTTTCTCATGCAATGCCTTTCCTTGTTTGTAAAGTGACACATCAGCGATGCAATATCTTTCTCATGCGATGCTTATCCTTGTTTGTAAGGTGACATATCAGCGAGGCAATATCTTTTATTACTGAAGGACATAAAGATGTGTAAGGCACAAAACCCATACAATAAGTTTCCAAAATATCTTGGCAGCCATAAATAGGAATCCTTCAAAGACTTAGCTGGAGGGCCTAGACACACAAGCATCTGCCGAGAATAATAATAATAATATACATGTCCATGATATACACAAAACTTAAGCACAAACAATTTTCGATACTAAGTTGACAAGAAAACACATATTATCATATGCAGTCTTCCATTAATTTTAAAATGGAGTTCAAATAAGACAGTATTCTTAACACCCATTCTTTCATATTGAACATTCCAATTATAAATCTAGGATGATACAAATTTTCTATTCAACGTCTCATTATAGGTATTTGAATGAAAAAAAAGGGTTGCCTACAAGACATTACAAGGCTCCCAACAGTGAGGTTATGAGGAGATGTTTTGATCAAAGATATACTGAAAGTACTAATACTAATAAAAAAGGACACATTACAACAATTTAGACAATGACATGCATCATGGTCTAAAACAGTCATAAAAAAAGAAATTTAGCAGACCAAACCAATATATTGACTGTTGTTAATTCACTACACAAGAACACAGCAACTACTTTTGCATGTAGAATCTCATTTCAAAATACTTGCACTTGGTGAATTACTTGTAATGATGTGTTATTTTCAACTTTATTGAATCAAACCTTATTACTCTTCACTAATTAGTATTTGCAAGCGGTTAGGAATGAGGTACACTTAGTGGCATAGTTATCTTTTTAGGCTTTTAGCCTCCATCTAGGCGCTCAGACTTTTTGGTTAGAAACTCAAAAAGCACCATTGCCTAGTGGTAAAGTTAGCTAAATAAACTTAGCAGGCCACCTACGGAACCTAAGTAGTGCTTGTCAAAAAAAAGATGATACTAGATCATGAAAGTAGAATAATTGCAAATAAATACATGGTCAAAATAAAAATAGTCAGTAAACAGATGAGTAAGGCATCAAATATGAATGATCAAATTAGGAAGGATACTCTTTAAAAAGCTTATTATAATAGCGTTTCACCAGCCTCTTCTCCCAAGTTGACTCCATGTCATCATCTTCAGAAATTATGAACCTTTTTCACAAGACAGATTTCTATAAATTTTTGAACAAAGGAACCTTCAAATACAGGAAAACAAGATTAGTTATCAAAAACTGATTCCTAAAAGATTATAAAACCTCTCCTAATCTCATGAACTGGCTGTATGTCCAACACAAGCTACCAGTATACCAAAAGCAGTCAAACATATATACCAACACATTTAACTACATCTCTCCTATAGTGTACTTGGGCCTCATCTGGTTCAATCTTTACTAGTATTATAAATTGTAAAACACAATGCTAGCCAAACAACTATTCTAGCTCATGGAGACAAATAAGAGAAACAATAAGTGGCCACCACTACCACTGGGTTTCTTTTTAGAAACTAAGGAAATTTTGGGTTAATGCAGCCACCAATATAGATATCCTATTAGTCAATTTTCCTTGTAAGGTAATTTTTTACCTAGTATAATTTAACTTGCTAGACATTTGGCACCAACTAAAAAGAATGTCAGATAAACAGCTGGTCATTAAATTTTCATAGGATCTTCCAGGAAGCATCCTCATGTTTGGGTTATGTTCTATATCTGGTCCCTCATACATAGGAAAAGACTCAAATAATGATATGAATTATAGTGAAATGCCCACCATTTTATCAACTTAATTAACTGTGCCACAAAAGCTGCTGTAAGAATTACAACATTTTCAACCACTCAATTTCCAACAGTCCTTTTCCTTTCACCTAATAATTATCCACCTACATAGTCATCCCTGGTCCCTTTATGCTGATTCATATTATATGATATATCACTACAAGATAAATTTTTTCCTAATTCACATGCAATCACAACTAATCTAGTATAGTCATACTAAATTTCACATTTTTGTATATGTCATGTAATATATAACAGATTTTTCATATTACTACACCAAAATCTTCTCAAAATTATAAATCTGGCAAACTAACTTACATCAAACCAGTTTATCTTAAACACAATCCTGTTCAATCACAATAACATTCAGAATATCACATATATTATTTGATGTAGTACGAGACCGCAATGAACAAAGCAAGTTTTTTTTTTGTGAAACGAGAAAGAGAAAGATAAATATAATAAAAGTTAACTTCTAGACTCGCCCTGGCTTAAGACGTAACTCTCAAGATGAAGGCCTCTGGCACCCATGTAGATTCTCACAACCAGGTGTCGTTGGCATATGATGTGGGAACTGCCTCTCTTCTTTTCTCCATTTCTTAAAAAAGGACCTAGACCTCCTCCTTTCTTGGGAAATTTCATTGAAGAGGGCCTACGGGCCTCCTCATCCTCCTCCCCTCCCACGAAAACAGGATCGATCACATCCAGCCGGAATGAACAAAAAGAACTTTTGTCTTTGTTTTACTACAAAGCTTCACTTCCTCTTGATCCGTTTGGGCAAAAGGATTCGGTGATCAAATCCTTCCTCTGAATGGATCTACACTTTGTGGGAGGATTGATAGGGACGCTAGAGGAAGAGAAATCTGAAAAAGAAAAAGAAGCTTATTGAAAATGGAATACCTACTCATGCAATTGCAAAGAGACTTTAAGCAACAAGCTCCAAACTCGGACTTCTTGAGCATGTAAACTTGGCTTCTTAAGGCTTCTCTCTTGTTGTCGCCTCTGTCTTTTTTTCCTCTCTTCCTAGGGCTGCCACCCCCTCTACTTATAGTTGTAGAGGGGGAGGGCTACTAACCAGAGGACTCTCAATCAGAGTCCAACTCTTAGACCACACAAGGGACTCCTAATCAGTTAAGTCTTCTAAATTTGAGTCTAATTCAAATTGAGCTTGGGCTAAAGTCTTTAGGCTAGCCAAACTAGGACTTGAGCTGGGTTGATCCTTCCTAATCAACAGCTCCCCCAATTTGGCATTCAATTCCTGTTGAATCTAGAATTGAAGATGGGAAACTATGCTTCGCTGACTTCTTTCGTGAACATTTTGTGGAAGTCAGTTTTTGCCCTTTACATCCTATTCGAAAAGCTATTTTAATGCCTTGTCTTAAAGCGGTAACCTTCTTTTTGACAATGGTATCTTCATCCAAAGTGCCAGTCACCAACTTATCTAATCATCTATCAAAGGAAATATCTTGTACGACTCGTCATCTAGCATCAATGGCTCGAACATCTTCAGGTTCTCCACATTCACAATCGAGTACATCTCCATATATGGAGGCAACTCGAGTTGGCAAACATTGTCTCCAATCCACTTCAAGACTTTGAATGGTTCATATCGAATGTGCTTGAATTTCTTTTCTTCTCCTTTAGTTATTTCTTCCCTAAGTGCAACCAGACAAGGCCATCTTCTTGATACTGACCCTTAGCGCAGTGTTGATCATGTCACTATCTGTATTTCTGTTGAGCACACTGAAGCTATGTTGTTCAACTTCCTAGCGCACCCATCGGATGTGCTCGTGAAATTTCTAGGCTTGTAGCGCTATGTTACCTTCTTTGGAGGTTTGTAATATTGAATCAATCATAACTGCATATCAAAAGGGCTTTGGTGTAAGTAGCCCAAGTATACCTTGAATGGTGATTAGGTTGTGAAGCTGTACACCACTTAATTAAATGTGAATTGCAGATACGATAGACTTTCGTCCCATGTCTTCAAATGTTGGGAGTTATATCCTCATAGTAGATGAAAAATCATGTGATTCACTACTTTGGTTTGTCCATTCATATGCAACGTGATCTCCAACAGCTGCTTAAGAACTATCCATCTTTGTTGGACATGATTGAGCTCAAAAGCTCGAAGTGCGTACACTCAAAGTTTTGACATACCTCTATGAGGGAGTACGTTAATGGCACATCAATGACGAAGAAGTTTCGACAGAGATATTGGCATGCCCCCATGAAGCTCCAAACCTTTGTTACTGTCCTCGTCCTCAGCCATATTCTCAGATCACCTAATGAACCGCCTTGTGCCAAGTGTACTGGCTAATTTACATAGTATGTGTATCTGTAACTGATAAACCGCTAAATAATGTCTGTATCAAACCGAACTGGATGATATTGCAAATCTTGGTCTAACCTTTGTTCCTAATCTTCTTAAAGAAATGCTAGAGCAAAATATCACAATGGTAATAACTAATAACATAGTTTATCAAATTAAATCTCATAAAAAGATATATACAAGTAATATTGTAAAGGGTATTCACATACAACCACTTATGTTATTTGTTTAGTATAAAATCCTATGCCTAATAACTATGTATATCCTACCTTAAAGGTGCATCAAATCAAATGTCTCCCCCTACCAAAATCTGTCACTTAAGCCAAATCTACCTTTGTTATCTTATATTTCAAAGATTGAAAAGATTGCATAACATTGTTGGCTCCCTTAGCATGTCACACATCTAATCTATGCTTAAATTCAAGAGCTCTCAAGCAAAGGAGCTTCAAATCCAATCTCTTTTCAATGTGATTATTGTTTATCCATGATGCAATAAATCATCGCTATTGAAGACTAAGATTATTTGTGGATTTGAGGATAGGAAGTTTGAAGCTCAATAACCTTTTAACAATGAGTATAGTCGGTAAAAATACTTAGAGAAGTGACTTGGGGTTTCACAATAGTTGGCTATTCTTTTTTTAAAATTCTTGTTGCACTTTTGATACTTCCATGTTGGTTTGAGTCCTCAAGTTTTTCTGAGGAGCTTTTCTCTTAATCGTCCTTGTTCTAGTGAAATGTTTTGGAATAGTATTTGGTAGAATGCTTTTATTGATTATTGGGATTTCTTCTCATTTTTGGATTTTGTTGGAATTTTCTGTTCAAGTTTTCCTGTTTAGTTTGTACATATATTTTACACATTACTTGTTAATGTGTTCAGAAAACATGGATGCCTAAGGAGTAGAAAATGGTTATCATAAGTGACAAATAAATCGAAAAGGATGAGCTATATAGTTGGGAGAAAAAGGGAGTTGGGCAGGAAGAAGAAATCATTATGATGAAAGATAGTAAGGCCAAGGGGGGCACGATATGCTTGGCAGAAAGAAAGGATCTATAGTTAGTAGAAAAAGGGATTGAGAAAATGAGGAGAAACAAAATGAGAACAGGGAGAAGCAATGTTCACTGAACATGGAAGATAAAGGTGGAAAATAAAGGGAAAAAGGGTTGGCTAGGAAACAGGGAACATTGGGGATGTTTATCATGAACAAATATAGCAATTTTCTCCATTACATTACAATAACAGAATTTCAAAGTAGCAAACAAGGAGTATTCTGAATTTATGCTACAACTATTACTTGATGTTGACAGTCAAATTTCTAAAGCATTTTAGAAGCAGGGGGATTTTTATAATAAAAAATTATGTAGGGGTTTGTATGCAAAATCTTAATATGAAGAAAATAAGGTGGTGTATTGTTTGCAACTAAATCTGGAATTAGAGTTGTAATCATATTTGGAATAGCCATTCCCTTCACACGTTCAGTTCATGCACTCCTGAACTGGAATTAAAATCTTATGTAAAAGAATTACAGGAACATTTTGTTGCAATCAAATTGAGAGACCAAATAAAAATTATACAGAACATTCCTTTCACATGTTCGGTTCATGCATTCTTGCCCCAAATTCAAAACCTAAGCACTATTTTGACTCGAACTCAGAAATGAGTTGCTAAATTTTACTATAAACAACCATAAATCATAAAAGGAATGCCACAACAATAATATGCACAATAAAGAGAGACAAAGTAGTCAAACACACTATACAACAAATAGACAAAGCAAAGAACACAGAATAAAAAGAACAGCAAATTCCCTAGGGTACTTAACAATATAACACCTCCAAAGGCATTGTGTTTGATTTAACATCCTACAATCATCAAACGGAAAACATGAGATACTTCAAACCTGTAGCCTTCTCGAATTGTGTCTTGGTCAGTCTTTATTGGCAATTTATCATGTGTATGGCTTGTCTTTCCATAAAATTGTACTGTGAGATGCACAAACTAATAAAATAAAAGAAGTAATAATGCATAAAATAAATCAAAAAATTATAAATATTCATCTAGACATATGAATTGAATGAAATAAGAATCAACAAAGCAAATGCATGACTAAGCTTTCAATATTAGTGTAGTATATACACATGTTTTGGCAATCTCGTGAGGTAATCACCCATAATAATTAAGATTATCGCAATGACATTGAATTGTGCAGGCAGTGTTCTTTATTTTCTCTTAGGGAACTATCATGCCACTGTGCAATGCATCAGATGCAGGGTGATATGGTTTTTCTCAACATCAGATACATGTAAATTACATTTTCACCGCCAATCAAGTGGGAGCCTCTCTCTCTAATAGGGGTACATTTTTTCTCAATATCAGATACATGTAAATTACATTTTCACCGCCAATCAAGTGGGAGCCTCTCTCTCTAATAGGGGTACATTACACTTTGTCTGTTTAAGGGGAAGGCCTTTTCTTCCAGTGCTGATGTTTCTAGGGATCCAAAAGTATAGGCAAGTCAAACCACCTATTTTAAGCAAAATACTCATTCTTTGGCCCAAGGATTTAGATATTAGTCAAACATTAACATACCAACTGGTATTCATTTAGCCAACCAAATACTGATATCAAAAGATATGACTGAATATTGGTATATGGTCGGTTCATTTTAATTTTATTTTTATTTTTTTAACTTTACTAAATAAAATTGGTTGTTATGGTCAGTATATTGCGTGTATACCAGAATGAAACAAATCCAATAAATTACCGAAACTGATGTTGGACCAGCATTTAAAACCTTATTCTCTCTTAGCTTCAAGGTTTAGCAAATTGGATTCACGAACTGACTGTGTTTAGAAGACCAAACAGACCAGTCTTGATTTGAAAACCCAACTTAACAGTTTTATCAAGGCATATATTATTATCAACCCGTAAGAAGCTGCTTCAAAGCTTGTCCTAAAGAGGCTTCATTGTGAGGAGTCATCAACTGACAGTCTAGAGGAGGCCTCAAGCATCAAAAGTCGGAACCAAGAATAATATAGTTTACATTTTTATGGTTTCCAGTTTCTTACTTTCTTTCCCTTTTTTTTTTTCTTGGTGGCACTCCTAAGTCAGCACTTTGTTGTGTCATATGTTGACATCCTTTTGTGTCATATGTAAACATCAACAGTCCATACATCAATCAACAAGAAATTGAAAATACCATCGAATATCGATATCCTCAATACTTTAAGGACTCAAGAACCAAGATCTCCTATCTCATCAGAAATTACTCATCAAAGCAGCATGTTGTCCCCAACTCTTTCTTGGACACAAGGAATGACATCATTTTTTTTTTCTTAACATACTGAAGCACAATAATGAAACATAGCACTGTAACCCTATTCCAAAATGTGCAGATAAACGTAACCCCCTAACCCTTTCTTTCACAGAGAGGGTTGTTCATCATCTGATTTTTTTAAGACATTAGGAACATAACATATGAACAGCTCATTATATGCAAAGCTTTTAAATGTCCCTTGACTTTTTATTTAAAATTGCAAAAACAAAATATAATACCTATGTTTGTGTCAAACATGACAAAGAACTTAGAAATTTGAGTCTCAATGTAGTATGATGTAAGTTCCCAACTATCATAGATCTTTTCCTGCCACTGAGCTCCTTTGATCATTAGCTACTTAATTCATGTCAAGTAGCAACCTAGGCTCATAATGCAATCTGTAGATAACCATGTTCAACATTAATCAATATTTGTTATTATAATGTCCAGATGCATGTAGCCCTCTACCTCTTTCTTTGATATAGTGGGTTGTTCATCATCTGCTTTCTTTAGGACATCAAATATCTTGCATATAAATATCTCATTATATGCATTATTGATAACGTCCATTTTGTATAAAACTTGAACAAATTTCATCACTACATTTGAGCTGAGACAGCACTATGAGACTACAGCAGCTGAAAACACAAGCAAACAACACAAACATGAATCTAAATCCATCTTTAGGGTTTCAAACACCAACTCTCAGTACAGATATAATTAGTAAAATATGATATCTCTAAGTTGTTTTGCTAGATGGTTAATCAAGTGTCTTTTTCTTGAAACAAAGAAAAATATAACTAGTATTGACTCACAACATAACCTAGCAAATATGCTAGAGAAAATGTAATATCTAATTTTTGGAGAGGATTCCCTCCTAATAGACGCAATCAAGATAGCATCAAAATTATAACATTGAAACATATTTAGCCTCACCAGCCAGGACTTAAAACAGCAAAGATCACAAAACTTTTTTAAATAACATGTAAAACTTCAAATAACAGTATAAAATTATAGTCATATTTTTCCTTTACTGGATTGCTGCCATTCTACTGTCTGAAGTAGTCACGGAAGCTGGAACAAAAAGGAGGTATTGGCCCATCCAGTACTTAATTAGGGCCACACTGGGAAGAAACCCTTAGTACAACATCAAAGAAGTAAGATATTATTTCCAACAGAACTACCTGTTTTGAATCATTATCTACATGAAATTCTTGATCAAATTTGTTCCCTTAACCAGGCCACTGCCTATGAGTCACCAACTCATTCTTCAATAGGTATGCAGTTAAAAATCACATTATCCTCGATTCCTCATACTGCTTGGGAGCTCATGGTTATATGTTCTATGTCACTCCCTGATGGGGTTCTTTTCACCTTTCACTCCCATTACTACTTATCTGTCGGTCACCCAAGACTATTTGACCTTGCAAGATGGTCCTTGCTAATTCATTTGTATGCACAAGTTGTTAATTAATCATGATAATATTTTCCTTTTAAGAAAGATCCCTTATCTTCAACCATATAAAATCCCTTGCCAAGAACACTTGCCATCCACACTAATAACACTTGAATAATATTGAAGACCACAAAATTGTTAATTGCAAATCATGTTCCCACTTCGGAATAATATGCTTTCAAGTCATTGAACAAGTGCATTCAATTTCATTTACAAATTGTCATTACTTCTATTGCAATTAAGAAGAAGCAATGTACCACAAGATATTTAGGAAGACAAGGCCATAAACTACTAGAGCTATGTACAATTTTACAATTGCTCACTGTCAAGACTAAAGTTGCAAAAAGCTATTTATGAAGCAAAGTTATGGCTGTAATAAGGTCACCTATTGTATAACATAAAAGAGAATTTATGACATATACCAGCAACAAATGAAAATTGTTTTTGCCATTTTGTGTGTGCTTATACAACTAGTACCAATAATAAATAATTCGTGTTCACAATAAACACCAAAATGTGAACTTAAAATTCAGGTGTATGTCACAGGTATAAGGAAAAAAAGAAAGTGATATTTAGCAAAAGAAAAAGACTTTTGCATGACAAAAATGATTCTCTAGTGAGTGATAGAAGGGAAAATGATCGAGGTGCAATCTCCAATGAAAAGTTAATTAAAGCTTATTATCGTTAAAAATGAAAAAAAAACACTCTTCTAATATAAGTGACATTACACCTCTATTAATCCTCTCACCTATTGAAGTAGAACTATACATGAATAATTATTACAAATAAAGATTTAGAAATTTCTGGTTTGATTGAATGTTGTTTGTGGATATCATTTATCATCTAGATGCTAAAAAATTCAGACCCACTAGGAGAATGAATAAGGTAGGAGATATCTTACTTTAGTTCACTTTTACGGCAAATCACAAGCATATTAGAAAACATGGAATAATGGGAAAGATTGTTATACATCTCACTCGTTAATTTATGTTCCGTATAAACCTACATGAAAATCTTTTTTATTATTAAACATGTCTCTGATACAGCTAGTTATTAAGCAACAAGTATGGTATTACCTACTGCATTCAATGTGAGATAAATCTTCAAAAAAAGAGTCAAATTCCCAAAAGACTAATAAGTATCAATAAGACAGAGACCTAAATTTCCTTCACCTCCAACCCCAAAAAATTTACCATATTCAGTCATATGAACAAGATAAAATAAAGAAACCCACGTCTAACGGAAACTTGCATGTACATTTATCCATGAAGAATAGCCGCATATATCCTCTCAAAACATCAATTATTTAAATTCTTGTTGAACGAACTAGAAAAGCAATGACCCACCATAATCCTTCATGAACTTATTGTGCCGATCGTAGGCATTGAGCCCCCTAATCTGAGATTGGTATTGCCTGCGGGCAGTAGACCAATAAGCAAATCGATATTTTCGTGCAAGAAAACCATCTCTAAAAGACAAAACCAAAAACATATACTTCGGAAGAAACCAAAAAAATTTATACATCTTCTTCTCCTCTCTATCGTAGATTGAGGATTTCAGCGACCGGAGCGACGCCATCGCTTGTCCTTCTCCGCCTCCAACGAAACCCTAGTGTTCAAGATTCATGAGGTGATAAAGCTTTTGTCTTTTTTCATATATAACCCTTTACATGGCATTATTCACATATATACTCCTCAAAGATTTATATAAATATAATAATTATAATTATATTATAATTCTTGTATCAATATTCCCAGGGAATTTAGGGAACTTAATTAATATTGACCTTTAGATATGTAGCCTTAATCTTTATAATTGTATCTCTATATATTCCATGAAATATTAATTTATTTGTGAGAAATATTTATAACCTTAATATTTTTGCCCATGTCTTTAAAGTTCTTTTTTATTTTTAGGAATGGACAACGTAACGTTCCCACAGTATATAAATTGTAAAGATTCAAACGACCATTAAATGGCATAAGAAAATTATTTTTTTATTTTAAATAATTTAAACTAATAAACTTATAAATAGAAACAACTCATTATCTTACCTAAATTAAGAATGCTCGAGTTTTTGTGGTTTTAGATTGTTAATCTGACAGAACGAAGTTGACCCGATATCACTTGCTTTTAGAATGTACTGTGATTGAAGATCGGATGACCCTCGGCATGGCCAAACTCGTTGTTCGTTAGTACTTCCTCGCTTGTAAGGGCTGCTTCCAAATTAAAGGATCGTGCAAAAGCAAGTCTTCTTGACACTTCAGTTAACAGCCTGATCAAGAAAGCAAGTCTTTTTGGAACTGTTCGGAGTATCTATATACGTGGAGAGGCCTTCATTCTAGAAGCTTAGGCTGTAATGGTGTGAGGTATTGGGAATATTTTCTTCTATATCTCATGCTGATCGGTGTTCTTCTTGGTGGGCTGTCGGCGTGCATGCTGATCACAGGAAGGATTCTCCTAGGAGTCGGCGTGGGATTTGCTAATCCGCTTGGTTAGCTCTCTCTCTCTGTCTCTCTCTCATAAGATCTTGAATGTAGTGTTGCTTTCTATCTCTCTCTCCTATGTCTCTCCGAACGCTTGGTTACTCTGAGATCACACCTGTTCACATCCGTGGAGTCTTAAACATCCTCTTTCAGCTCGATATCGTCATCGGAATATTCGCGACCAACATCATTAATTACTTGGTGTCCAATATCCACTCCTTCGGATGGAGACTGATGCTTAGACTAACTGGGCCACCATGTTTTGCTTGGGCTCTTTTGTGATTGTCAAGACCCCCACGAGCCTCATTGAGCGCAAGCAGCTGACAATGGGCTTGGCTACGCTTAAGAAGATTTAGGGGACTGACAACATTGATGCAGAGTACAAAGAGATCATGAATACATACATGCGAGAGGGCATGATATGTAAACCGTTTAAGAACCTCATGAAGAGATCGAGCCGACTATAGTTAGTGATCACCATCGTGACGCAGGTCTTTTAGCAATTCACTAGGACCAATGCCATCATATTCTATGCACCGATCCTCTTCCAGATCATTGAATTCAAGAGCGATGATGCTTTCGTTGCTCTCTGTCATCAACATCGAAATCATCAATATGCTATCCATCGTCGTGTCGGTGGCTTTGGTGAACAAAGTCTGCAGGAGATTCCTACTGGGCAGATGTTGATCACACAGGTTCAAAAATTAATGGGTAATACCTCGACATATTAAACATGTCTAAAATCTTATGTTATGACATTGATTATCTACATGCATCTAGGTAGGTTGTTATTATAGGAAAATATATGGATGGCATCATATGCACAGTCGAAAAACATAAAATAAAATCTTAATATTTTTTAAAAATATGTTCGTCGTCGTACGAAAGATTGATACACAAAAACTTACGAAACTTAAATCTACATGTGAGATAAATGTACATAAATATATTGTGATGTCTGTGCTTAAATTTCGTAGTTAACATATAATTGAGATTAGAATTGGGCCAACCCAATTAGGGGCCAATTGGGCCCATGTATGGACTGTGTTGGGCTCAATGAAAGGCCCAAACAGTGACCCAACAGGTGGAACCGTTATGGCACAATCTTCGAGACTATGTTAGGCGGTGGTACCGCCTAGACTCAGTCTCCGAGATTGTCAAGCGATGGTACTATCAGTCTGGGCAATGGTACCTGTTAGGATCAAGAGCACTAAGAGGGGGGGGGTGAATTAGTGCAGCGGAAAACTTTCAACGATTAAAACTGCGTTCATACGTTGAAATCCGATTCCGACGTAAATGTTATTTCATGCAGATAATAACTTTGAAAGCTTACGGAAACGTATTTGAAGTAAAGTAAGGAAGGCAGTTTGCAATTAAGATAGAAATCAGAATGTAAGTGCAAACTGAAATATGATGTTCGTACGATAAAACTGATTTTTGTTTTAACGCTGATTCGAAAAATACTTAACTATGAAACACGTTCGTAAATGAGCAGAAGGCAGTAAGCTATTGAGGAGGTTTGCAGTAAAGATAAGATGCTCAAAGTAAATGCAAAACGAGATTTAAAGTGGTTCGGTCAATCTTGACCTGCATCCACTTTTGGTTTCCTCCACCAACGAGGTCACCGACGTCCACTAGAGGCCTTCCTTCAATAGGCGAAGGCCAACCACTCTTTTACAATTTCACTCCTTTTGATGGGCTTAGGAGACAACCCTTACAAACTTTTCTCTCCTCTCTTGAAAGATCAAAACTTGAAAAAAAAGGGAGAAGAACTTCTAGCCTTTACAACACTTTTGAGCTCTAAAAATCACATAGTAAGATTGGATTTTCGGTGCCATTTCATGTAGGAAAGGGTGGGGTATATATAGGCCCCAAACTAGTTTGAATTTGGAGCTCAAAGATATCTTTTCCCAGATTTCCGGGGTCTTAGTGGTACCACCTCCTGACTGGGGCGGTACAACTGCTTGGCAGCTCAGAGACTGAGCCTCTAGGCGGTGCCACTGCTTGATAGGGGCGGTTGCACCGCCCAGTCTCGCTCGGAGACTGAGCCCTAGCGGTGCCACCGCCTGGCAGAGCTCGGAGACCGAGCTCAAGCGGTTTCACTGCTTGTTAGGGGCGGTTGCACCGCCCAGTCTCGCTCGGAGACTAAGCCCAGGCGGTGACACCGCCTGCCTGGGGCGGTTTTACCGCCCAGCTTTCCTGGGAGACCCTCTCTTGGGCGATGCCTCCGTCGACCCTAGCGGTGCCACCGCCTAGCAAGAATTCTCGTCCGAATGGGTTGATCCATTCGACCCCAATTTGGGTATGTCAAGGGCCAATTACCCCCATATTAAGTTAATGGGATCACCTCTCATTCCTAACTTAATCTACATGCTAACTATGACATTTCTTAAGACATTTACTACAGCTTGCTCTGGTGCGTCAATCGCTTCTTCCGGCGAACTTTCGACGAACATCCGATGAACCTTCGGCGATGCTCCGATGGACTTCCTGTAAACTCCTGGACTTGCGACAATCCACTTGACGAGTTCTGACGAGCTTCTTTTGGCAAGCTCCTGGACTTCTCGAATTTGTTCCCGTAGAACCTCCGACGACCGTTCGGACTTCCGTCGAACTCTCGAACTCCCAACGTGATCATAGTCTTAACTCCGACGCATCTCCTGCTGTATGTCTTACTTTCATCGTAATTAATCCTGCACACTTATCTCAACATATGGATTAGATAACAAATGATAATTGACTTCATCATCAAAATCCGAGATTCAACAATCTCCCCCTTTTTGATGATGACAATTAATTGATAACGGAGTTAACAACTCCCCCTATCTATATGTCATACTTGAGATAAGTCATTCTTGAATTCATGGCCTTTGAATTCAATAGACTTATTGATAAGTTAAGAACTCTTAACCTTATCAATTACTCCCATCATGATTTCTATCATGATGTATCTTACTGAAAATGATGTCAAGACTTGATATCCATTCTCAAGTTTTACATTTCAAATATGAATAATGGTAGCAGTTCAACATAAGATATCAACATGTAAATTTACAATTTAAGCTTTTGATATCTTAATGTAAAGCAAACATTAAGTGTTTAGCAATCGTAGCATTTCATCACATGGTAAGATATCAACATGTAAAATTACGATGCAAGTTCTTAATATATTAACATGATGCAAACATGGCATAATGCAAATATGACAATCATAGTTATCATCAATTCGTATATTTTCGATGATGTAAGCATGACATAATCATATCATCAATACTCATAGCATCAATTCATATATCTCTCCCCCTTTGTCATCAACAAAAAGGAGAACGATATAACAAATTTTAAGCATAAGTGCGGTATTTATTCATGTCATAACTATGTTCATGTCATTTTCCAACAGTGAGTGATAGGATACCAATTATGCAAACATCTCAAGGAAAACATGACATAGAGATAGCTTTTAATACTTCTTCCTTTTCATTTGTTATTATCTTTTTGCATGAAGGAGGAAGGCTATTTGTGATACCAGCTATTTGTGAGTTTACTTTGAATGAAGTTAAAATCGATGAGAGATTAAATCATACTCCATTTTTACAAGGATCAAGATATGTATGTGAAACAAATCCTTGCAAGTAAAAACACTAACATCCATATTTCAAGAAGGAATTTACAAGCAGGAATCATTTTATCAAATCCATTTCTTAAAAAAATATTTTTCACATGATAAGTGTATGAGAGATGTTTTTGCTAGTTGATTCCATATGTCAAAAATCAATGATAAGAATCAAACTCGATATAACATATGCCTATTAAGTTCGGAAAAAGATAATGTATCGAGATAATCCGATTGTTAGGATACCACTAGTTAAGAGAATCCGAAAATGAAATTAACACTTTCATGCATTCGGACAAGACTATACTATAGATTTTCAAATACAATCATGAAGACAAAACATGCTCATTGTTATGGAAATTTTTGTATCCAAAAAACATAATTTCCAACATGTAATTTTAGGCATGTAATGGCAATCAAGTGATTTGATCATTCAATCAATAAAGTCCGAAAAATGATTTTAACAAGTTTATGCATTCGGACACATTAACATTCCTAATTCTCTTCTAATGAAATCAAATTGTTCTTCGCTTAGAGGTTTTGTATAAATATCAACTAGTTGATGCTTAGTATCAATGAACTCTATGATTACATCATGATTAGTGACATAATCTTGTATGAAGTGATGTCTAATATCAATATGTTTTGTTCTTGAGTATTGAATGAGATTCTTTGTTAAACATATTGCACTTGTGTTATCACATTTAATGAGAATGTTTTTAAGATCCATTAAGAAAGGCGCTTTTAACATCCATTTGAAACAACTTAAAATGATTATTACTAGCACAGGCAAGGAGCATCCTTATGGCTTCTAATCTAGCCATAGGAGCGAAGGTTTCTTCATAATCGATACCTTCTTCTTGGTTGAAACCTTTGGCCACTAATCTAGCCTTGTTTCTAACCATGATACCAGATTCATCTTGCTTGTTTCTAAAGACCCATTTAGTACCAATAACTAAATGGTCATTTGGCCTAGGAACAAGCTTCCACACCTCATTTCTCTCAAATTGATTTAACTCATCTTGCGTTACAAGACGTAAGTTCATGATATAGTTGGATCCGAAGGTAAAGAAGAAATCAATTCGATGAGTTCAGAAATCCGGAGGGTATGTGAAGGGAGAATTATGAGTTTCAAAATCTGAGGGATTAAACAGGATCGTATTAGTATCACTCTGCAATATTAATTTTCTAATCCTCTTTTCACTATTTAGGCTAGAGAGCATTACGTGTTCTTTTGGATCTCGAGTCATGAATATAGAGAACCCAAAAAGCAAGATATTATCTCTTGCTCCTAGCTTTTGATAGTGTATGTTTCTACAAGAAGGGGTGATTTTTAGGTACCCATTTACTTTTGGGTGCCTAAAAAACTAATCCACATTGTTTATCATGTTGCATAGAGTTTATCATGGTTCCTTTAGGAACCCAAATTAATTTGTTCGGACTAATTTTCTTGAATGGACACTGATGCGTTTTATGTCCATATTTGCAACAAAAGTTACATTTGCTTTGGTGTCGAACATGTAAGATAGGGCCTTTTATGAAGGTGGTTGGATTTTGGTGAGGACTTTGTTGAATCTCGTATTTTGATGATGAAACCAATTGATAATTGTGTTTATGTTTTAATCTACGTTTTGAGTGACGCAGGATGCTTCGATCAGGATGAGACAATTAAAGCAGGAAAAATCATGTTGTGCCGGAGGAACATGTCAGAAGATTGGACGTCGGGCTGGTGGATCGGTCGACGTATCGACAGAAGGCTTTGGGTCGTGGACTCGGGCATCGGGCTAAGAAGAGCAGGTATTGCGCCAAGGATATCGGAGTTGCGGAGTCAACTGGCCGATTGGGCAATAGGCCGCAGGAGAGGACGATGCGCCGAAGAATCAGACGAAGCGTCGAGGGACCAATGATATGCCGGACAACTTGGTTAATTGCTTAGAATTAATTGTCTCGATCGAAGTTTTGTTTTACATGTGTAGGATTAACTATGATGGAATAAAGACATGCAGCAGGAGTTACGCCAGAGTCAAGACTATGATCACATTGGGAGTTCGAGAGTTCGATGGAAGTCCGGACGGTCGTCGGAGGTTCTACGGGAACAAATCCGAGAAGTCCAGGAGCTTGCCAAACGAAGCTCGTCGGAACTCACCAAGTGGATCATCACAAGTCCAGGAGTTTGCCGGAAGTCCGTCGGAGCATCGCCGAAGGTTCGTCGGATGTTCGCCGGAAGTTCGCCGGAAGCTTGCCGGAAGAAGCAATTGACGCACCGGAGCAAGTTGTAGTAAATGTCTTAAGAAATATCGTAGTTAGCATGTAGATTAAGTTAGGAATGGGAGGTGATCACATTAACTTAATTTGGGGGCAATTGGGCCCTTGATAGACCCAAATTGGGCAGAATGGATCAACCCATTTGGACCAGAATTCCTGCTAGGCGGTGGCACCGCCCAGGAGAGGGTCTCCCAGGAAAGCTGGGCAGTGCAACCGCCCCAGGCTGGCGGTGGCACCGCTTGGGCTCAGTCTCCGAGCGAGACTAGGCGGTGCAACCGCCCCTGACAAGTGGTGGAACCGCTTGATCTCGGTCTCTGAACTCTGCCAGGTGGTGCAACCGCCCCAGTCAAGCGGTGGCACCGCCAGGGCTCAGTCTCCGAGCGAGACTAGGCGGTGCAACCGCCCCTGTCAGGCGGTGGCACCGCCCAAAGGCTCAGTCTCCGAGCTGCCAAGCGGTTGTACCGCCCTAGTTAGGCGGTAGTACCGCCAAGACCCCGAAAATCCGGGAGATGACATTTTTGAGCTCCAAATTCAAACTAGTTTGGGCCCTATATATACCCCACCCTTTCTTGCCTGAAAGGGCACCGAAAATCCAATCTTACTATGTGATTTTAGAGCTCAAAAGTGTTGTAAAGGCTAGAAGTTCTCCTCCCTCTTTTTCTAAGTTTTGATCTTTCAAGAGAGGAGAGAAAAGTTTGTAAGGGTTGTCTCTTAAGCCCGTCAAAAGGTGTGAAACTGTAAAAGGGTGGTTGGCCTTCGCCTATTGAAGGAAGGCCTCTAGTGGACGTCGATAACCTCGTTGGTGGAGGAAGCCAAAAATGGATGTAGGTCAAGATTGATCGAACCATTTTAAATCTCGGTTTGCATTTACTTTGAGCATTTTATCTTTACTGCAAACCTCCTCAATAGCTTACTGCCTTCTGCTCATTTATGAACGTGTTTCATAGTTAAGTATTTTCCGAATTGGCGTTAAGACGGAAATCAGTTTTATCGTACGAACATTATATTTCAGGTTGCGCTTACATTCTGATTTCTATTTTAACTGCAAACTGCCTTCCTTACTTTACTTCAAATACGTTTTTGTAAGCTTTCAAAGTTATTATCTGCACAAAATGACTTTTATGTCGGAATTGGATTTCAACGTACGTATGCAGTTTTAATCGTCGAAAGTTTTCCGCTGCACTAATTTACCCCCCCCCCCCCCCCCCCCTCTTAGTGCTCTTGATCCTAACAATTAGTATTAGAGCCCGGTATTTCTCATTTCGGATTTACACCCGAGAGAAATGGCTCTTCATGGCTTTAAAGAGGGTTTTTCGGTTGTTCGTCCACCGTTGTTTAACGGATTGGACTACACTTATTGGAAAACTCGAATGAGAGTTTTCTTGATTTCTATGAATTTGGATTTATGGAATATTGTTGAAAACGGTTTTCAACTTCCATCTAAACAGATGAACGAATGATCAGATTTGGAGAAGAAGTATTTTTCTTTAAACGCAAAGGCTATGAATGCCTTATTTTGCGCTTTGGACAAAAATGAGTTCAATCGGGTTTCTTTGTGCGAAACGACTTTTGACATATGGCACACTCTTGAAATCACACACGAAGGTACTTCTAGAGTTAAAGATTCGAAAATCAACTTTTTGATACATGATTTCGAGCTTTTTCAAATGAAGCCAAGCGAAATCATTGGTTACTTGTACACCTGTTTTACGGATGTCGTCAATAGTTTAAGAGCTCTTGGCAAATGTTTTTTGGATTTTGAACTCGTAAATAAGATTTTGTGTTCTCTTTCTAAGAAGTAGGATTCAAAAGTAACTACAATACAAGAAGCTAAAAACCTAAACAACTTACCACTTAAAGAACTAATTGGTTCGTTGATGACATATGAAATGGTGCACAATGCACATGATAAACATAAAGAACAAAACAACCTTTCAAAGAACAAGAAGAATTTGGAACCCTGGATAAATGAATACCACTTGAGCGATGACTCAAGTGATGAGGACAATGATGAACTTGAACTTCGAACACTAAATCTTAATAAGTTTATTAAACAAAAATCTAAAATAAACAATGAACTTGAACGGAGGAAGAGGCCAAAGAAGAGAAAGGCAACCAAGGATGAATCAAAAACTTCCAAAGGTGAAACGGCGAATTGGGCTTTGACGGGCTTCGACTACAAGGTAAGTAACTCAACTCTCTTGAATTATTTTGAAATTAATTGAAGTCATTCATTAGTGCTTAATTTAGATTATAGGAATAGGAAATAAAAAATTATTTTTCAAAAATTATATCATGTTTTTCTTTTTAGCATCTTTGAAAAATTAAAAATTTGATCATGAAAAGTATATTGCTAAGGTTTCATGCATGTTATGTTTTGAAATGTTGAATGATGTATGCAACATTAGGGATGATAATATGATATGTGATAATGCTTAGGATTAATCCATGCATGTGTATCTTGATGATTTTATGTCATGCATGAGTTTTTGAAGTAAATGTTGATTTGAAACTCTTATTTTAGATTAATATATTTTTGGTCTAATCGTTTTTATGACGAATTAAGATGACATTCTCATGACATATTAAGATGACATAGTGCATATACATCTATGTATGAATTTCTTGATAGTCTTTTGATGATAGATGTGATATCATGATGTGTTTGGTCTTGACGGCTTCATAACGAAACTTATGTTTCGATTTTAAATGATGATACATGTTTTCACAAAAGACTTGAATACCCTCACATGAAATCAATTGAATGAAATGGAAATAATTTTCTATCCTATTTAGATTAATGAATTTATTTTACCAATCTTGTGAATCTCATGAAAATAAACATGATGAATATTTTGAAAATAAATGAGTGTATCATGCATTTGGTCTTAATGATTTCTCTTTAACATACTTTTTGAAATCATACTTGATGTTGAATATCAAGATATTAAAATGATGTTATCATGGAATTATGCTTGATGATTTATTTTTTACCTTTCCGTCTTAAATGTTGACACTTGTTTTATTAAAGGTAAAGGCATGCTTATAAGAAGCAAATCACATGAATAGAAATTTATAAAAACGAAATGCGATCCTCTATCTTATCATCTTGTCAATAAATCTATGCTTGTCATGTATGAATTTATTGAATGTGACTTTGAGGATGATTTCGGATTTTACAAATGCTTGATTCATACTTATGACATGAGACATATTTTAAATATGAATCATGTTCAATGCTTCAATCATGTTACATCTCCTTAATTCATTTTATTCTCCTAGATTTATTTACTAAAGAGGAGAATCTTCTGAATGAATGAAATGATACAAATGAATCACTTATCGATATATCTTTTTGAAATATCTTTTTAATGTGATGTTGATATTTTGAGATGCCTATTGGAATTCATGACATGAGATAATTGAATCATTGACTTACTCTTTATATGGCTTGAAAATAGATGTTTAAAATCTTGCTTGATGAGTTGTTTCATAAGATTTTACCTTTACGTCTTGAACTTTCATGCTTATCTTGATTTGGCATATAAAAACTAAGGCATGCTTAGATGAAAAAGAATCACTTAAAAAATGCTTTTCCCATCTGATCGAGATTAATGATTTCATGATATTTTGTGAATCTTGAAATTGATTTTGATGACTTGATTATGAGTTTCAAGTTAACGATTTGATTTGAATGAGTTTTATCTAAATCATAATCTTGATCTTGCAAAATTGGAATCACAAATAATATTTTTTGGTATTCATGAATTGATACTCACAATATGAAAGTATTGGTATTCATGACTTGAATTTGATTGAAACATTGCATGCTTAAATTAATCATTCTCCTATGTTTCAAAAATTCTTTAAATGCCTTATGTGATGACTGAAAATTAATTTGCTTTATGATGAATCACGAATCATGACTTGATCTATGATATTGATATATTTTAATCATGATCCTTGGTTGTATAATTCTTTTGCTCTATTAAAAGGATTTGTCGAATGAATCATGTCCTTCTTGAATTTTCTTGATATCATGACATGATTTTGTAATATGGCTTATATAATGATTAAAATTTTTTGGCCATTGATTTCTCCCTTCTTTTCGGTAATGACATAGGGGGAGAAAGATTGCTAACTCAAGGCAAATGCTGGCTAGCTTGTACTCTTCCCTTCTTTTCGACAAAAACAAATAGGAGAAAGCTTTTGCTAGTTAGAACATGCAAAGAAAAGCAAAGTGCAATCTTGCACAAGAAGCAAGTGTTGAATTGCCATGATTGAACTTAAGAATCTTGCTATGCTTTTGTGCTTATATGTTGTGATGAAAATCTAGCTTCATGTTACAAAAACTTGCATATCTTTTAAAATAGCTAGAGCTACTTCTCCTTTTATTGATGACAAATGGGGAGAAATATATGAATTGATACTATGAGTGCCATATTTGAATGAGAAATATATGAATTAATGCTATAAGCGTCATATTTGAATTTGAATTATGTTAAGATATCAAAAGAAGCTTGCATCGAAATATATGGTAAATTGATAATCAAAATGCTATGATTGCCATATGCCATGTTTGCATCATGTTAAGATATCAAGAACTTGCATCGTAATTTTACTTGCTGATATCTTGCCATGTGATGAAATGCTACGATTTGTTGCTAAAATGATGCATGCAATACTTATACTTTTTATGTGATGTATTGCATATGATATGAATCATGATTAAAATTACCTTAATTTGAATTCAAGGTTTATCTCAATTATGAAATTTTGAAATAAGAATGATTACTCACCTTTGTCATGATTTAGAAATTGACATAAAGGGTCTTCCCTTCTTTAGAAAGGGTCTTCCCTTCTTTTTGACAATGACTAAGGGGGAGATAGCTAGCTTGCACAATTCAAGAAGAAAGCAAAAATTGCACTTCTCAAAAGAGAAGAAATTGCTATCTTGAACATCACCGAGAATTGCTAGCTTGAAACATTAAGAAAATGTAAAAATGTGCTATCGTGCCTATCTCAAGAAAAGCAAATATGCCAACTTGCATATCTTTGAATTTGCTAGCTTGTAAAACTTGCATATTTCAAGAAACAAGAGTTGCTTTCTTGAACATCTCTAAATTGCTAGCTTGTAAGTTCTAAAATATTGTAAAATTGCTAGATTGCATGATGATAAAAATTTAATATTATGTTTTTCATGCAATGAGTTGAACTTATATTATAAACACAGGAATAGTTGTACTTCTCCTTTTTGTTGATGACAAAAGGGGAGAAGTATGTTGATGACATGACATGTTATGCATAAGTTTATGCATATGTTCATGATGACATGTTGCAAGTATTCATGATGAATATTGCAATGACTTGAATTCAGTTTGAATTTAAGGTTCTATCAATATGGCATATTGATAGGGGGAGTTTGTTTAAACTCCGGGAGTTAAGTTTAACTCCGTCATCAATTGGTAGTCATCATCAAAAAGGGGGAGATTATTGAATCTCATATTTTGATGATGAAACTAATTGATAATTATGTTTATGTTTTAATCTGCGTTTTAAGTGACGCAAGATGCTTCGATCAGGATGAGAAAATTAAAGCAGGAAAAATCATGTTGTGCCGGAGGAACATGTCAGAAGATTGGACGTCGGGCCGGTGGATCGGTCGACGTATCGACAGAAGGCTTCGGGTCGTGGACTCGGGCATCGGGCCAAGAAGAGCGGGTATTGTGCCAAGGATATCGGAGTTGTAGAGTCAACTGGCTGATTGGGCAATAGGTCGCAGGAGAGGATGATGCGCCGAAGAATCAGACAAAGCATCGATGGACCAATGACATGCCGGACAACTTGGTTAATTGCTTAGGATTAATTACCTCGATCGAAGTTTTGTTTTATATTTGCAGGATTAACTACGATGGAAGAAAAACATGCAGTAGGAGTTGTGTCGGAGTCAAGACTATGATCACATTGGGAGTTTGAGAGTTCGACGGAAGTCCGGACGGTCGTCGGAGGTTCTACGGGAACAAATCCGAGAAGTCCAAGAGCTTGCCAAAAGAAGCTCGTCGGAACTCGCCAAATGGATCGTCGCAAGTCCAAGAGTTTACCGGAAGTCCGTCGGAGCATCGCCGAAGGTTCGTCGGATGTTCGCCGGAAGCTCGTAGGAAGAAGCGATTGACGCACCAGAGCAAGTTGTAGTAAATGTCTTAAGAAATGTCATAGTTAGCATGTGGATTAAGTTAGGAATGGGAGGTGATCCCATTAACTTAATCTGGGGGCAATTGGGCCCTTAACAGACCCAAATTGGGTCGAATGGATCAACCCATTCGGACCAGAATTCCTGCTAGGCGGTGGCACCGTCCAAGAGAGGGTCTTCCAGGAAAGCTGGGCGGTGCAACCGACTCAAGCAGGCGGTGGCACCGCTTGGGCTCAGTCTCCGAGCGAGACTAGGCGGTGGCACCGCCCAAAGCCTCAGTCTCCGAGCTGCCAGGCGGTTGTACCGCTAGGACCCCGGAAATCCAGGAGATGACATTTTTGAGCTCCAAATTCAAACCAGTTTGGGGCCTATATATACCCCACTATTTCCTGCATGAAAGGGCACCAAAAATCCAATCTTACTTTGTGATTTTTAGAGCTCAAAAGTGTTGTAAAGGCTAGAAGTTCTCCTTCCTATTTTTCCAAGTTTTGATCTTTCAAGAGAGGAGAGAAAAGTTTGTAAGGGTTGTCTCCTAAGCTCGTCAAAATGAGTGAAACTATAAAAGGGTGGTTGACCTTCGTCTATTGAAGGAAGGCCTCTAGTGGACGTCGGTGACCTCGTTCGTGGAGGAAGCCAAAAGTGGATGTAGGTCAAGATTGACCGAACCACTCTAAATCTCGGTTTGCATTTACTTTGAGCATTTTTTCTTTACTGCAAACCTCCTCAATAGCTTACTGCCTTCTGTGTTAGGATCAAGAGCACTAAGGAAGGGGGGGGGGGGGGGGGGTGAATTAGTGCAGCGAAAAACTTTCGACGATTAAAATTGCGTTCGTACTTTAAAATCCGATTCCGACTTAAAAGACGTTTCATGCAGATAATAACTTTGAAAGCTTACGAAAATGTATTTGAAGTAAAGTAAGGCAGGAAGTTTGCAGTTAAGATAAAAATCGAAATGTATGCGCAAACTGAAATATGATGTTCGTACGATAAAACTGATTTCTGACATAAAACTGTTTTCAGAAACTTAACATGAAAGTGAGTTCGTAAAAGAGCAGAAGGCAGTAAGCTATTGAGGAGGTTTGTAGTAAAGATAAAATGCTCAAAGTAAATACAAACCAAGATTTAAAGTAGTTCGGTCAATCTTGACCGACATCCACTTTTGGCTTCCTCCACCAATGAGGTCACCGACATCCACTAGAGGCCTTCCTTCAATAAGTGAAGGCCAACCACTATTTTACAGTTTCACTCCTTTTGACAAGCTTAGGAGACAACCTTTACAAACTTTTCTCTCCTCTCTTGAAAGATCAAAACTTGGAAAAAGAGGGAGGAGAACTTCTGGCCTTTACAACACTTTCGAGCTCTAAAAATCACAGAGTAAGATTGGATTTTCAGTGCCCTTTCATATAGGAAAGGGTGGGGTATATATAAGCCCCAAACTAGTTTGAATTTGGAGCTCAAAAATGTCTTTTCCTGGATTTCCGAGGTCCTAGCGGTACCACCTCCTGATTGGGGCGGTACAACTACCTGGCAGCTCGAAGACTGAGCTTCTAGGCGGTGCCACCGCTTGACAGGGGCGGTTGCACCACCTAGTCTCGCTCGGAGACTGAGCCCTGGCGGTGCCACCGCCTATTAGGGGCGGTTACACCGCCCAATCTCGCTCGGAGATTGAACCCAAGCGGTGCCATCGCTTGTCTGGGGCGGTTACACCGCCCAGCTTTCCTGGGAGACCCTCTCCTGGGCGGTGCTACCGCCTAGTAGGAATTCTGTTCCGAATGGGTTGATCCATTCGGCCCAATTTGGGTCTGTCAAGGACCCAATTGCCCCCAGATTAAATTAATGGGATCACCTCCCATTCCTAACTTAATCTACATGCTAACTACGACAATTCTTTAGACATTTACTATAGCTTGCTCCGGTGCGTCAATCGCTTTTTCCAGCGAGCTTCCGGCGAACATCTGATGAACCTCCGGCGATGCTCCGACGGACTTCCGGCAAACTCCTGGACTTACGATGATCCACTTGGCGAGTTCCGACGAGCTTCTTTTGGCAAGCTTTTAGACTTCTCGGATTTGTTCCCGCAGAACCTCCGACGACCGTCCGGACTTCCGTCGAGCTCTCGAACTCCCAACGTGATCATAGTCTTTGACTCCGGCTCAACTCCTGCTGCATGTCTTACTTTCATCATAGTTAATCCTGCACACTTATCTCAACATATGGATTAGATAACAAATGACAATTGACTTCGTCATCAAAATCCGAGATACAACAATCTCCTCCTTTTTGATGATGACAATCAATTGATAACGGAGTTAACCTTAACTCCCCTATCTATATGCCATACTTGAGATAAGTCATTCTTGAATTCAAAGCCTTTGAAATCAATAGACTTATTGATAAGTTAAGAACTCTTAACTTTATCAATTACTCCCATCATGATTCCTATCATGATGTATCTTACTGAAAATGATGTCAAGACTTGACATTCATTCTCAAGTTTTACATTTCAAATATGAATGATTGTAGCAGTTCAACATAAGATATCAACATGTAAAATTACGATGCAAGTTCTTGATATCTTAATATGATGCAAATATGACATAATGCAAATATGACAATCATAGTTATCATCGATTCATATATTTTCGATGATGCAAGCATGGCATAATCATAGCATCAATTCACATATCTCTCCCCCTTTGTCATCAACAAAAAGGAAAACGATATAAATAATTTTTAAGCATAAGTGCGGTTTTATTCATGCCATAACTAGGTTCATGTCATTTTCCAACAGTGAGTGATAGGATACCAATTATGCAAATGTCTCAAGGAAAACATGACATGGAGATAGCTTTTAATACTTCTTCCTTTTCATTTGTTATTATCTTTTCGCATGAAGGAGGAAGGCTATTTGTGATACCAGCTGTTTGTGAGTTTACTTTGAATGAAGTTAAAATCGATGAGAGATTAAATCATATTCAATTTTTACAAGGATCAAGATATGAATGTGAAACAAATCCTTGCAAGTAAAAACACTATCATCCATATTTCAAAAAGGAATTTATATGCACGAATCATTTTATCAAATTCATTTCTCAAAAAATATTTTTCACATGATAAGTGTATGAGAGATGTTTTTGCTAGTTGATTCCATATGTCAAAAATCAATGATGAGAATCAAACTCGATATACATATGCTTATTAAGTTCGGAAAATGATAATGTATCGTGAAAATCCGATTGTTAGGATACCACTAGTTAAGAGAATCCGAAAATGAAATTAACACTTTCATGCATTCGGACAAGACTATACTATAGATTTTCAAATACAATCACGAAGACAAAACATGCTCATTGTTATGGAAATTTTTGTATCCAAAAAACATAATTTCCAACATGAAATTTTAGGCATGTAATGGCAATCAAGTGATTTGATCATTCGATCAACAAAGTCCGAGAAATGATTTTAACAAGTTTATGCATTCGGACACATTAGCATTCCTAATTCTCTTCTAATGAAATCAAATTGTTCTTCGCTTAGAGGTTTTGTAAAAATATCAGCTAGTTGATGCTTAGCATCAATGAACTCTATGATTACATCATGATTAGTGACATGATCTCATATGAAGTGTTGTCTAATATCAATATGTTTTGTTCTTGAGTGTTGAATGAGATTCTTTGTTAAACATATTACACTTGTGTTATCACATTTAATGGGAATGTTTTTAAGATGGACTTTATAATCTTCTAAGGTGCTTTTCATCCACACAACTTGTGCACAGCATGCACTAGCTGCAATATACTCAGCTTCGGTTTTTGATAGTGCAACCGAGTTTTGTTTCTTAGATGACCAGGAAACAAGGGAATGTCCCAAAAATTGACATGATCTTGCTGTGCTTTTTCTATCTAATCTACACCCCGCAAAATCCGCATTAGCATACGCAATTAACTCAAAATTCTCGGATTTTGGATACCATAATCTTATATTTATGGTACCTTTAAGATATCTAAGTATTCTTTTAACCGCTTTAAAATGAGATATCTTAGGGTTCGATTGAAACCTACCACAAAGTCCTACACCGAACATGATATCTGGTCTAGTTGTAGTGAGGTAAAGTAAACTTCCTATCAGACCCCTATAAGTTTTTTGATCGAAGCTTTCTCCACTTTCATCAACTTCTAACTTAGTGGAGGTGGTTATAGGAGTGTTAATAGCTTTTGAGTTATTCATATTAAATCTTTTTAGCAAATCTAAGGCATATTTAGTTTAACTAATAAAGATGTCATTGCTTAGTTGCTTAATTTGTAAACTTAAGAAAAAGGTTAATTCTCTCATCAAACTCATTTCAAATTCGAGACTCATAGTTTCAGCAAAAGATTCACAAAGAGATTCATTCGTAGAACCGAAGATAATATCATCAACATAAATCTGAACAATGAGAAAATTATTTTCAAAATTTTTGATAAACAATGTGGTATCGACCTTGCCTTTTGTGAAATTATTTTCAATAAGAAAATTACTTAATCTATCATACCAAGCCCTTGGGGCTTGTTTTAAACCATAGAGAGCTTTGGTTAATTTAAATACATGATTATGGAGGCTTTTATTTTCAAATCCGAGAGGTTGTTCAACATAAACTTCTTCAGAAATAAAGCTATTAAGAAAAACGCTTTTAACATCCATTTGAAATAACTTAAAATTGTTATTACTAGCATAGGCAAGGAGCATCCTTATGGCTTCTAATATAGCAGCAGGAGCCAAGGTTTCTTCGTAATCGATACCTTCTTCTTGGTTGAAACCTTTGGCCACTAATCTAGCCTTGTTTCTAACCATGATACCAGATTCATCTTTCTTGTTTCTAAAGACCCATTTAGTACCAATAACTAAATGGTCATTTGGCCTAGGAACAAACTTCCATACCTCATTTCTCTCAAATTGATTTAACTCATCTTGCATTGTGATAATCCATGAATCATCTTTCATGGCTTCGTCAATACATTTAAGTTCAATTTGAGAGAGAAAAGCGGCGTTGACACAAAAATTTTTAAGAGAAGAACGTGTTTGAACCCCCTTAGATGTATCTCCTAGGATTAGCTCTTTAGGATGAGCATCTACATACTTCCAATCCTTGGGTAAGGGTATTTCGGAAGTGGATGCATCCAAGTTTCTAGTTGGAGAAGGGGTTTCATTTAAATTCATAGAATTAAAATTAACATCATCATCAAAATCATTTTCCTTGATTTCGGAAGTCTCATTGAAAACATGAATGGATTCTTCTATAATTAAAGTTCTTTTATTGAAGATACAAAAAGCTTTAGAAACCAAAGAATAACCAAGAAAAATTCCATCATCGGATTTAGCATTAAATTTTCCTAAGGCATCTTTTTCGTTCAAGATAAAACACTTACACCCAAAAACTTTAAAATATGAAACATTGGGTTTTTTATTTTTTCACAACTCATAGGGAGTTTTGGTGAGTAAGAGTCTTACTAGAACTCTATTCAAAATATAGCATGCAGTGTTTACGGCTTTGGCCCAAAAGTATTTGGGTAGGCTATGTTCATTTAACATGGTTCTTGCCATTTCTTGTAAATTTCTATTCTTTCTTTCTACTACTCCATTTTGTTGAGGATTTCTTGGAGTAGAGAAATTGTGGTTGTATCCATTAGATTCATAAAATTCTTGGAAATCACGGTTTTGAAATTCTCCACTATGATCACTTCGAATTGATGAAATCATAAAACCCTTTTCATTTTGAACAAGTTTACAAAACTTGGTGAAATATTTAAAGTATTCATTTTTGTGTTTCAAGAAGTAAGTCTATGTGTATCTACTATAGTCATCTACAATAACAAAGACGTATTTGCTACCTCCTATGCTTGATGTAGAGATTGGTCCGAACAAATCCATATGGATCAATTGTAAGGGCCTAGAGGTGCTTATTTGATTCTTAGATTTGAAACTACTCTTAGTTTGTTTTCCTAATTGACAAGCATCACACACATTATCTTTGATGAACTTGATATGAGGAATTCCTCATACAAGTTCTTTGGATGATATTTGAGTGATTAGTTTCATGCTAGCATGACCTAATCTCCTATGCCAAAGCCAAGCATCCTCATTCAAAACCGAGAAACACATTTCATTGCAAAGATCATTGATGTCAATGGTGTATACGATATTATGTTTTAATGCAATCATAGTTGTATTTTGGTGTGGTTTTTCAATGATGCAAGCATTAGATTCGAATTTGACAATATATCCTTTATCACATAATTGACTAATACTTAAGAGGTTATGTTTTAAACCATCAACTAACAAAACATCGTCAATAAAGAAGTTGGATTTGTTACCTATAGTTCCTTTACCAATGATTTTACCCTTGTTGTTGTCTACGAAGGTGACAGCCTTCGTCTATGCTAGTGAGCTTAGAGAATTGAGATGGATCTCCGGTTATATACCTTGAGCATCCACTATCAAGGTACCATCTCTTGCTCTTAGCTTGTGGTGGTGAATGTCTCTACAAGAAAGGATAATTTTTAGGTACCCATTTACTTTTGGGTGCATCAAAAACTGATCTACATTGTTTATTATGTTGCATAGAGTTTATCATGATTCCTTTAGAAACCCAAATCAGTTTGTTCGGACTAATTTTCTTGAGTAGACAATGATACGTTTTATGTCCATGTTTGCAACAAAAGTTGCATTTGCTTTGGTGTTGAACATGTAAGATAGTGCCTTTTATGAAGGTGGTTGGATTTTGGTGAGAACTTCTCACAAATCCGATTCCACTTCTTTTGGGAACGTGACCCTTGTTTGCAAGGATCATGTTCAAAGACTTGCTACCAACCTCAAATTTCTTCAAGGTGTCCTTAAGTAGCAAGTTTTCCTTTTGGAGAGTTTCTAGATCATGACATTTTTCACATTGAGCTAAACTATCGTGATATTCAGTTTTTAATTTATCAAAATTGCTAACAAAACTATCATGCTTATTTTTCAGTAATTTATATTTTCTATTAATTGTTTTGCATTCATCAAATAAGTCATGGAAGGCATTTAATAGTTCATCAAATGATAAATCTGCATCAATTAAATTTGTTACCTCTTCTCCGATGGCCATTAAGGCGTAATGAGCAACTTGCTCTGTGTTGGACTCCTTTTCTTCGGACGCGCTCGAGTCATCCCACGTTGCTTGGAGTGCCTTCTTCTTTGATATTCTCTTCTTGGCTTGGGGACAATCACTTTTGTAGTATCCCGGCTTTTTGCATTCGTAATAAATAACTTGGTCCTTTTTGGGTTCAAGTTTATTTTTTGTGTCACTTTTAAACTTATTTTTCTTAATGAATTTTTTGAATTTCCTTGTTAGAAGTGCCAAGTCATCATCACAGTTCTCATCACTTGAGTTTTCTCTCAAGTGGTCATCTAAAGTTCTAAGTGTCATATCCTTCCTGTTCTTTGGAAGGATTTCTTCTTGCTCTTCACGAGCCTTGCAAGTCATTTCATAGATCATTAATGACCCGATTAGTTCTTCAAGAGAGAAGTTATTTAAATCTTTAGCCTCTTGAATAGTAGTGACTTTAGGGTCCCAACTCTTAGGAAGGGATCTTAGAATCTTATTTACGAGCTCAAAATCCGAAAAGCTTTTGCCGAGTCCTTTTAGACCATTGACGACATCCGTGAAACGGGTGTACATGTCGCCAATAGTCTCGCTCGGTTTCATTCAGAAAAGTTCAAAAGAATGTATCAAAAGATTGATTTTTGACTCTTTCAATCTACTTGTGCCTTCGTGAGTCACTTCGAGTGTATGCCAAATATCAAACGCGGTTTCACAAACCGAAACACGATTGAACTCATTTTTATCAAGCGCACAAAATAAGGCATTCATAGCCTTTTAATTAAGAGCAAAAGTCTTCTTCTCCAATTCATTACAATCGATCATGGGAAGAGAAGACTTCGAAAATCCATTTTCGACAAGATTCCAAAGTTCAAAATCTATTGAAATAAGGAAGATCCTCATTCGGGTCTTCCAATAGTTGTAGTCCATCCCATTGAACATGGGTGGATGTGTAATAGAGTGGCCCTCTTGGTTTCTGCGTATGCCATCTCTCTTAGGTTTTAATCCGTTTGAGAGTTAACCCCGCTCTGAAACCAATTGTTAGGATCAAGAGCACGAAGAGAGGGGGGGGGGGTGAATTAGTGCAGTGGAAAACTTTTGACGATTAAAACTATGTTTATACGTTGAAATCTGATTCCGACGTAAAAGTCATTTCGTGCAGATAATAACATTGAAAGCTTACGGAAATGTATTTGAAGTAAAGTAAGGCAGGAAGTTTGCAGTTAAGATAGAAATCGGAATGTAAGCGCAAACTGAAATATGATGTTCGTACGATAAAATTGATTTCCGACGTAAAACCATTTTTGGAAACTTAACTTGAAAGTGAGTTCATAAAAGAGCAGAAGGTAGTAAGCTATTGAGGAGATTTGCAGTAAAGATAAAATGCTCAAAGTAAATACAAACTGAGATTTAGAGTGGTTCGGCCAATCTTGACTTACATCCACTTTTGGCTTCCTCCACCAATGAGGTCACCGATGTCCACTAGAGGCCTTCCTTCAATAAGCGAAGGCCAACCACCCTTTTACAGTTTCACTCCTTTTGACAGGCTTAGGAGACAACCCTTACAAACTTTTCTCTCCTCTCTTGAAAGATCAAAACTTGGAAAAAGAGGGAGGAGAACTTCTAGCCTTTACAACACTTTTGAGCTCTAAAAATCATAGAGTAAGATTGGATTTTCGGTGCCCTTTCATGTAGGAAAGGGTGGGGTATATATAGGCCCCAAACTAGTTTGAATTTGGAGCTCAAAAATGTATTTTCCCGGATTTCCATTGTCCTGGCGGTACCACCTCCTGACTAGGGCGGTACAACCGCCTAGCAGCTCGGAGACTGATGTTAGGACTCTAGCTAGGAGAATCCTAATTGAGAGGGACATTCATGCAAAACCTACCTAAGCCGACCCCTATTAAAGAGGTTAAGAGGCCGGCTAGGGTTAGGAGGTTGTTTCTTAGAGAAGAATTAGGAGTTGTAAAGGAATAGGAGTCTTGAGTAGAAGTCCTATTAGGAGTTGGTTAGAAATAGGAGTCTTGAGAAGGAGTCCTATTAGGAGTTAGAGTTTAGAAACCCTATAAATAGTCATGTATTCCTCCTCTTTTGATAAGCAATAGATGAATCTTTTCTGCAGCCTTTGAGCAGCAACTTGGAGGGAGGAACCCCTATAGAGTTCCAAGGAGGCCGATCCCCTAAAGAGATCAACCCCAAGTTTAGAATCTGCAAGGGTTCTAATACCTTGTATCAGAGCAGCATTCTTGGCATCTCGCTGCCCTTCCACAGCCATCCATCTGTTAGGATCGGAGCAGCACTAAGAGGGGGGATTGAATTAGTGCAGCGGATTAAAACGTCGGTTTTGACAAATCTTTCGTACGATAAAAATCGAACTCGGAAGTGCTTAACTTGAAGGCGTATTCGCAAAGTTTGCAGCAAAGATAATAAGGAAATAAAGCAAGTAAGGTTTGCAGTAATGTAAATAGCAGTAATGAAATGCAAATCAGAGATTACGCCGATTTTAAAGTGGTTCAGTCAAATGACCTACATCCACTTGCAAGGCCCCTCTTCGATGAGGCTCCCACCTTTCACTAGCAAATCTCTTGAAGGGGAAGGGTAAATACCCCTCTTACAACTTTTTACAAGTGGTTCACTCTCTTACAGATTTTCAGCAAGAAAGAAGGAGGTGAACACTAGCAAATTGAAAACAAGACTAGCTAAGACTTTTCTAAGACCTTTTTCTCAATCAATTGCTTCTCAAAAAGTTATTATCTCAGCTGAGATTTGAGGGGTATTTATAGGCCTCAAGAGGATTCAAATTTGGGCTCCAAAATTTGAATTTTCTTTGGTTTCCGATGCTAGCGGTGCCACCGCCTATCAAAGTTTGACACTAATAGTGGACTGGCAGTGCCACCGCTTGGCTCTCGGGTGCTGGGCGGTGCCACAACCCAGCTCTCGGGTGCTAGGCGGTGCAACCGCCCAGTCTGGCGGTGCCACCGCTAGACTCTCCGGTTCATTAGTTGAGCTTTAAATTTAGCCCAAACCAAGTCTAATTTTAGGCCCAATTGGCCCCTAACAAGGATATAGGATTATCTCTTAATCCTAATCCTAATTACATGTGAACTACATAACAAAAAACATCCTAAGCAAGTTTTCAACCGTGAACGTCGAGTCTTGTTCCGACGAGCTTTCCAACGAACTTCTTCCGACGGACTCCCAGCAAGCTCCTGATCTTGTGATGACTTTAACGAGTAGCCGAGCCTTCTCGGTGATCTCCATGAACCTCCGACGATCTCTTCGGCGAACTTCCAAAAATTCCGATAGGTTCCCGATTTCTTCTCGGTTGGTTCTGGCAGCATCTCCGACGATTCTTCTGTCTCTTAAACGTCCATCGAACTTGACTCTAGTATTCTTACTTTGTGTTTTCTAGTTATCGTAGTTAATCCTGCACACACAAGCCAAAACTCTACTCCGATCTAAACAATTATTACAAAGCGAATTGACATTCTGTTGCCCGACACATCATTGGTTGGCGCTTTGTCCGATTCTTCGGTGTATCATCCTCTCTTGCGGCTTGTTGCCTAATCCGCGGTTGACCTCCGCAACCCCAATATCCTTGGCGCAATTCCGCTCTTGGCCCGATGCCCAACGTCCGAAGCCTTCTACCATCCTAACGTGATCTCCTCCGGCGCAACGTCAATTCCTCCTGCGTTAACTGTCTAAACCTGATCGAGTAGACCTGCATCACTCAAAATGCAGTTAAACATCTAAACACAATCAATTAGTTTCATCATCAAAATCTGAGATTTAACAATCTCCCACTTTTTTATGATGACAACTAATTGATGACTAACGGAGTTAACCTTAACTCCCCGGAGTTTAACCAAACTCCCCCTATCAATATGCCATTGATAGAACACTTGGATTATCCCAAATCCAAGTAACATTTATCACATGTTTTGATAAACATTTAAACCATCATGCAAATATATAAAATATTCAATTCAATGCATGAAGTCATCAATATACTTCTCCCCCTATGTCATCAACAAAAAGGAGAAGTAGCTCTAGCTATTTTAAAATATATTCAAGTTTTTATAACATGAAGCTAGATTTTCATCACAACATATAAGCACAAAAGCATACCAAGATTCTTAAGTTCAATCATGGCAATTTAACACTTGAATTTTTGTGCAAGATTGCACTTTGCTTTTCTTTGCAAGTAACAATATTTATGATGTTTGATATAGCAAATTTCTTTATTCAAGTGTGCAAGCTAGCAATAACTTTCTCTCCCTTTGTCAATGTCAAAAAGAAGGAGAGGAACCAATGATTTAGACTTTTACATCAACTTTGCATCAATCAATATTTCGATCATCACATGATGCATACAAGACAATAATGCAAAGAAATCATTTCACGAAGGATATCAATATGAAAATTCACCAAGGATCACATGATACAATCGCAAATCATGATATCATTATGCGATACATCATGAGATTGATAATTTATCATATCAATGAAAGATATCAATTGTTAAACATGATATGATAATAGTCTCAAAATTTTCAATTTGCGATACATGTGATACATTGCAATAGACTAAAAATTTTAATGCGATGCTTTTAAGGATATCAACCTATTTTTGATACAAAGCATGGTAAGAGCAATTATATTGCAAGTTTTCTAAGTTTTGCATTTTTTGCTTTTTTTCGAGATAGTAATTCTTTGCTTCTCTTTAGATTGCAGGATTTGCAATTCATTGGTAGTGTTTATGATAGCAAGTTCTTTCAATGAAATGATCGAGCTAGCAAATTTTCCTTCCTTTGAAATATGTAGGCTAGTAAACTAACTCCCCCTTTATCATTATAAAAAAGAAGGGAGAAACCAATGGCTAAAAAATTTTAATCATTATACAAGCCATATTACAAAATCATATCATGATATCAAGAAAATTCAAGAAGGACATGATTTATTCGATAAATCTTTTTAATAGAGCAAACGAATTATACAACCAAGGATCATGATTAAAATATATCAATATCATAGATCAAGTCATGATTCATGATTCATCATAAAGCAAATTAATTTTCAATCATCACATAAGGCATTTAAAGAATTTTTGAAACATTGGAGAATGATTAATTTAAGCATGCAATGTTTCAATCAAATTCAAGTCATTAATACCAATACTTTCATATTGTGAGTATCAATTCATGAATACCAAAAGATATTATTTGTGATTCCAATTTTGCAAGATCAAGATTATGATTTAGATAAAACTCATTCAAATCAAATCGTTAACTTGAAATTCATAATCAAGTCATCAAAATCAATTTCGAGATTCACAAAATATCATAAAATCATTAATCTCGATCAGATGGGAAAATCATTTTTTAAGTGATTCTTTTTCATCTAAGCATGCCTTAGTCATTATATGCCAAATCAAGATAAGCATGAAAGTTCAAGACGTAAAGGCAAAATCTTATAAAATAACTCATTAAGCAAGATTTTAAACATCTATTTTCAAGCTAGAGTAAGTCAAGGATTCAATTATCTTATGTCATGAATTCCAATAGGCATCTCAAATTATCAACATCACATTAAAAAGATATTTCAAAAAGACATATCGATAAGTGATTCATTTGTATCATTTCATTTTCGGAAGATTCTTCTCTTTGGTAAATAAATCTTGGAGAACAAAATGAATTAAGGGAGATATAATATGATTGAAGCATTGAACATGATTCATATTTAAAATGTGTCTCATGTCATAAGTATGAATCAAGCATTTGTGAAATCCGAAATCATCCTTAAAATCACATTCAATAAATTCATACATGATAAGCATAGATTTATTGAAAAGTCGATAAGATAGAGGATCGTATTTCATTTTTATAAATTTCTATTCATGTGATTTGCTTCTTATAAGCATGCCTTTACCTTTAATAAAACAAGTGTCAACATTTAAGACGGAAAGGTAAATTTCGTAAAACAAATCATCAAGCATGATTCCATGATAATATCCTTTTAATATCTTGATATTCATCATCAAGTATGATTTCAAAAAATATGTTTAAGAGAAATCATTAAGACCAAATACATGATACACTCATTTATTTTCAAAACATTCATCATGTTTATTTTTATGAAATTCACAAGATTGGTAAAATAAATTCATTAGCTTCAATAGGATAGAAAATTCATTTCCATTTCATACAATTGATTTCATGTGAGGGTATTCAAGTCTTTTGTGAAAACATGTATCATTTTAAAATTGAAATAAAAGTTTCGTCATGAAGCCATGACCAAACACATCATAATATCACATCTATCATCAAAAGACTATCAAGAAATTCATACATAGATGTACATGCACTATGTCATCTTAATATATTATGAGAATGTCATCTTAATTTATCATAAAAATGATTAGACCAAAAACATGTTAATCTAAAATGAGAGTTTCAAATCAACATTTACTTCAAAAACTTGATATAAAATCATCAAGATACGCATGCATAGATTAATCCTAAGCATTATCACATATCATATAATTATCATCCCTAATGTTGCATATATCATTCAACATTTCAAAACATAACATGCAAGAAACCTTAGCAATATACTTTTCATGATCAATTTTTTAATTTTTCAAAGATGCTAAAAAGAAAAACATGATATAATTTTTGAAAAACAATTTTTTATTTTCTATTCCTACTATCTAAATTAAGCACTAATGAAAAACTTCAAGTAATTTCAAAATAATTCAAGAGAGTTGAGTTACCTTGTAGTCGAAGCCCATCAAAGCCCAATTCGCCGTTTCGCCTTTGGAAGTTTTTGATTCATCCTTGGTTGCCTTTCTCTTCTTTGGCCTCTTCCTCTGTTCAAGTTCATTGTTTATTTTAGATTTTTGTTTAATAAACTTATTAAGATTTAGTGTTTGAAGTTCAAGTTCATCATTGTCCTCATCACTTGAGTCATCACTCAAGTGGTATTCATTTGTCCGGAGTTCCAAATCCTTCCTGTTCTTTGGAAGGTGATTTTGTTCATCATGTGTATTGTGCACCATTTCATATGTCATCAATGAACCAATTAGTCCTTCAAGTGGAAAAATATTTAAATCTTTTGTTTCTTGTATTGCGGTTATTTTAGGATCCCACCTTTTTGGAAGGGATCTTAAGATCTTGCTTATGAGATCAAAATTCGAAAAGATTTACCAAGAACTCTTAGATTATTGCCGACATCCGTGAAACGGATGTACATGTCGCCTATAGTCTCGCTTGGTTGCATTCGAAAAAGCTCAAAATCATGCAATAAAATGTTAACTTTCGAGTCTTTGACTCTACTAGTTCCCTTGTGCGTGATTTCAAGTGTTCGCCAAATATCAAAAGCGGTTTCGCACGTAGAAATCCGATTGAACTCATTTTTGTCCAAAGCACAAAATAAGGCATTCATAGCCTTTGCGTTTAAAGAAAAATACTTCTTCTCCAAATCCGACCATTCATTCATCGGTTTAAAGGGAAGTTGAAAACCGTTTTCAATGATATTCCATAAATCTATAGTCATAGAAATCAAGAAAACTCTTATTCGAGTTTTCCAATAAGTGTGGTCCAATCCGTTAAACAACGGTGGACGAAAAACCGATAAGCCCTCTTGAAAGCCATGAAGAGCCATTTCTCTCGGGTGTAAATCCGAAATGAGAAATACCGTGCTCTGATACCAATTGTTAGGATTGGAGCGGCACTAAGAGGGGGGGGGGGGGGGGTGAATTAGTGCAGCGGATTAAAACGTCGGTTTTGACAAATCTTTCGTACGATAAAAATCGAACTCGGAAGTGCTTAACTTGAAGGCGTATTCACAAAGTTGTGCAGTAAAGGTAATGAGGAAATAAAGCAAGTAAGAAGGTTTGTAGTAATGTAAATAGCAGTAATGAAATGCAAACCAGAGATTACGCCGATTTTAAAGTGGTTCGGTCAAATGACCTACATCCACTTGCGAGGCCCCTCTTCGATGAGGCTCCAACCTTCCACTAGCAAATCTCTTGAAGGAGAAGGGTAAATACCCCTCTTACAACTTTTTACAAGCGGTTCACTCTCTTACAGATTTTCAGCAAGAAAGAAGGAGGTGAACACTAGCAAATTGAAAACAAGACTAGCTAAGACTTTTCTAAGACCTTTCTCTCAATCAATTGCTTCTAAAAAAGTTGTTATCTCAGTTGAGATTTGAGGGGTATTTATAGGCCTCAAGAGGATTCAAATTTGGGCTCCAAAATTTGAATTCTCTTTGGTTTCCGATGCTGGCGGTGCCACCTCCTGTCAGTGTCTAACACTGACAATGGACTGGCGGTGCCACCACCCAGTCAAGCGGTGCCACCGCCCAGCCCAAGCGGTGCCACCGCCCAGCTCTCGGGTGCTGGGCGGTGCAACCACCCAGTCTAGCGATGCCCCCGCCAGACTCTCCGGTTCATTGGTTGGGCTTTAAATTTAGCCCAAACCAAGTCTAATTTTGGGCCCAGTTGGCCCCTAACATGGATATAGGATTATCTCTTAATCCTAATCCTAATTACATGTGAACTACATAACAAAAAACATCCTAAGCAAGTTTTCAACCGCGAACGTCAAGTCTTGTTCTAGCGAGCTTTCCGACGAACTTCTTCCGACGGACTCCCAGCAAGCTCCCGATCTTGTGATGACTTTAACGAGTAGCCGAGCCTTCTCGGTGATCTCCGTGAACCTCCGACGATCTCTTCGGTGAACTTTCAAAAATTTCGACAGGTTCCCGATTTCTTCTCGGTTGGTTCCGGCAGCATCTCCGACGATTCTTCGGTCTCTTAAACGTCCATCGAACTTGACTCCGGTATTCTTGCTTTGTGTTTTCTGGTTATCGTAGTTAATCCTGCACACACAAGCCAAAACTCTATTCCGATCTAGACAATTATTACAAAGGGAATTGACATTCTGTTGCCCGGCACGTCATTGGTTAGCGCTTCGTCTGATTCTTCGCCACATCATCCTCTCTTGCGGCTTGTTGCCCAATCGGCGGTTGACCTCCGCAACCCCGATATCCTTGGCGCAATTTCGCTCTTGGCCCGATGCCCGACGTCCGAAGCCTTCTGCCATCCTAACATGATATCCTCAAATGCAACGTCAATTCCTCCTGCGTTAACTGTCTAAACCTGATCGAGTAGACCTGCATCACTCAAAATGCAGTTAAACATATAAACACAATCAATTAGTTTCATCATCAAAATCCGAGATTCAACACCATCAACCCTCCATAACCACCCAAAGCAATTCTCACAATTGCTTAAGAGATCATTGCCAAATTCCGCCGTCATCTCCACCACCACGGATCATCCTTTGATCTCGCCATAAATTGCAACAGGTTCTGGTTTTCTACCTTACTGCTGCTGCAATTTAGTTATCCTTATTTGAAAATCCCAAAAAAATTATTCCTATATTGCTGCATAAACTTTTCGTCATAAAGTTTTCATCTCTACGACGAAAGATACATTGCAGAATTCCAACCGTATAACACCGTCTGTTTGATCTTGATACTACGTTGTTTCTATCCAAATCTTTACGAAATTTTTATGATAGTTTTGACACTTCCTAACAGTGGATTTCCCTTTGATTTCATCAAAAAATTCTCAATATAAACCACTGATCTTTTACGTCCAATCTGCTATACTTAAAAATCTGTGCTGTAGAAAATTTCAGCCGCATATTGTTGCCTTAACCCATCTATTTACAATCTTTTTTGAATGAAATTTCTTATACACTTCATAGATCATCTTGGCTTCCATCTAAGATTGATATATTAAGAAATTCATCTCTAAAAATGATTTTGTGTTGCTGCAAATTTTCGTTGTAACCCGCTGAAATTTTTCGACGAGAATTCTGCAATCGCAACTTGCACCAATTTCCTTGCTGTTATACTGCCGAAATTTTCTTGATTAAATTAGATATCCTTGCTGTCATATAAACTATGATTTTGCTATCATTTCCCTCATCAATTCTCTCAAGTCTTTTGTGGAAATTACGTCGAGAAACTGTTGTTTCTTCGACGACAATTCTACTCTTACAAGACAGCATATACTTGCTATAACTTCCACTGATTTCTATCAAACCTTTGCTACCATCTACCACAGATCCAAAACTTTCACCTACGGCCCTAAAACTCCACCAAACCACACCCTCAAACTGCACCCAAAATAGTCACAAAACAAGCCTAAATCGTAGCCTATATCCGCCAATCCACCAACTCTTTCGACCATCACCTCTCTCAACCAATACATGTCTTTAACCCGACAACAAAAGAGAGATCTTAACATCACAGATTTGGCGGCATATACTATGGCATCTGAGGATGTAATCAATGCTAAATTCGAAGCCTTCGAGGCACGAATGGAGGATAAGATTCGGACGCTCTTTACCGAACTCAGATTGGGCCGACCACTAAGCCCGAAGAAATCACATCAAGGAGAGAGCTTTGCCCAATCACACCAAGCCCGAAGATATGACTTCCAAGAGAGGGGAAGCTCTATGGGGAAGCTCTATGACCGACCCTAACTATCCATGCATGAGAGTGGACTTCTCTAGATGGGAAGAAGGAGACCCGATTGGTTGGATCTCGCACGCGGAGCGATATTTTCAGTACCACAAAACTGCGGATGCATCTATGGTGAAAATTACAGCTATACATCTTGAAGGGGATGCTATACAATGGTTTGACTGGTTTGAACATACTTATGGAGTCCTTTCATGGCAACAATTCAAAGAAGGATTGCTGATCCGCTTCAGACCAACCGATTACGAGAATATTGACGGACAACTAGCAAAGATCCGACAAACCTCCACCATTTAGGAGTACCAAACCAGGTTTGAAAGGTTATCTAATCAAACTCGTGATTGGTCTCAAAAATAGCTATTGAGGACCTTCATTGAGGGCTTGAAGCCGGAGATCCGAGGAGAAGTTAAAGCGTGACAATCGTGTACGCTTATGGCAGCCATCTCTTTCGCACGATATCAAGAGGAGCAATTGAACCATGAAGCTCGGAGGATCAGAGTCGCTCCTTAACCAGTAATATTGAAGTCCTCAGCCCCCCCTACTGTCGACTAAGTCCCTACACCAAAGAGGTTAACAAGAGAAGAGCTTCGGGAGCAATATGCGAAGGGGTTATGTTGGCATTGTGACGAGCCGTGGAGCCGTGAGCATCGATGTAGTAAAGGGAGACTTCTTATGATTGAACTAATATAAGAAGAGGTTATTGAACATCCAGAAGAGAGCCTTGAACTTGAAGAAGAAGATGCAGAAGAAGAGCCACAATCGACCGAAGTTACGGTACATACACTAGCCGGCTACTCAAACCCACAAACGATGAAAGTTGGAGGTCTTCTCAAACAACAACCGATCACTGTTCTCATCGACACGGGCAATACTAATAACTTTCTAAACAGTAAGGTTACTATCCATTGGCCTTACCTATCGAGAATTGCAAAAGGTTTGAAGTTAAGGTCGCCGATGGATGGATTTTGAAGTATGATCGTAGGCGCCCGCAAGTGAAACTATTGTAGATCATGAGGCCTTACCAAGAGATAATTACATATTTCTTCCTTCTCCCTCTTGATGATCATGAGGCCATGCTCAAAATTAAATGGTTGACGACATTAGATGATATTTCTTAGAATTTTATGCAACTAATTATGAAATTTTACAATAAGGAGAAACAGGTGATACTGAATGGGAAACATGGGGGCGACGTATCGACGATTTGCACACAACAAATGAAGAAGGTTTTGCATAAAGCTTGCAGCGGCTTTTTGGTACAACTTGAGCAGCAAACTAAGGGAGAGCCAATAGAATTTGAAGATCCAAACCTACTTCCCTTGCTTGCTGAATTTTTAGATATATTTGACGAACCGCACAACCTATCTCTTACCCGTCGGCATGATCATTATATAACGATTCTTTCAGGCAAACCTCCAGCAAATACTCGGTCATATCAGTATCTATATCTCCAAAAGGATGAAATAGAAAGGATTGTAAAAGAGATGCTCGAAATAGGAGTTATTCGGCCAAGTTGCAACCTCTACTCTTTACCGGTGCTACATGTACGCAAGAAGGACGGAACATGGCGAATATGCGTTGATTACCGAGCTCTCAATGGCATAACCATCAAGGACATATACCTTATTCTAATAGTAGATGAATTACTAGATGAAAGGGAGCACAAATCTTCACAAAGCTGGACCTTTGATTTGGGTATCATCAAATACGAGTGTGCGAAGAAGACATACCGAAAACCACCTTTTGAACACACAACAACCACTACGAATTTTTGCTTTCTTCAATAGAAGGTGGAATATCTTGGGCATATCATATCAGAGGAAGGTGTGGCAGTGGACCCCTTCAAAATTGGAGCAATGCAAAACTGGCCGACCCCGAGAAACATAAAATTGCTACATGGCTTTCTGGGTTTAACAGGCTACTACCGCAAGTTCGTGAAAAACTATGGAAACATTAGTGCACCACTTACTTCCTTATTGGAAAAAGATGTCTTCCAATGGTTGGACAGAGCCTCCGCTGCCTTCAACAAACTTAAGGTAGCCATGACGATGACGCCGGTACTAACACTACCAGATTTCAACCGACCCTTCATTATTGAGGTCGACGCATCTGGAGTCGGAATTGGAGCTATTCTCATGCAAGATGGTCAACCACTCACATACACTAGCAAGGCATTATCTCCCTCCCATCAAAATAAGTCAACATTTGATAAGGAGATGCTCGCCATTGTGCGCGTAGCAACGAGGTGGAGACCCTACTTGATTGATCGATGATTTCAAATTAAAACCGACCATAAAAGCCTCAAGTACTTTTTAGAGCGAAAGATATCATCCCCTGAGCAGCAAAAATGGGTAACAAAACTTCTTGGATTTGATTATGAAATAACTTACAAAAAGGGGAAAGAGAATGTTCTTGCAGATGCGCTTTCGCAGCTACCCAAGCAAGCTGAAGTTTCGGCTGTTTAACTTCCAACCAGCGACTTCCTTGAGGATATTAAGATAGAGTGGTAGGAAGATTTAGAGACTAGTAAGATTATAAAAAAATTGGAGGAAGCACCAAGCTCCGTGGCTCATTACAATTGGGACTCAAAAGAATTACACTATAAGGGACGCATTGTGCTTATGATAAATTCTACTTGCATCTTCACGAGTATATTTTGGATAAAGTTATTCTATATGCAGGGTACTAAATTGAAAAGGAGTACGACATATCACTCACAAATCGACGGCCAGACAGAAGTTGTAAATAGGTGCTTGGAGACAGCCCAAAGCCACCCACCAAATATGACTATCCAACGAGAACTCCAGACTCAGCCAAGTGCCATTATTAATTAATGGATCGTGACTCGACGATGATGACCCATTACTAAAGTGCTAATACAGTGGGTGAACCTACCAATAGAAGATGCCACTTGGGAGAACTATGATGACTTAAAGATCAAATTCCCAAAATTCATGAATCGTCAGCCTCGAGGACAAGGCTGATTTGAAGAGGGCGGGCGGGTCTATTAGGACTCTAGCTAGGAGAGTCCTAATTGAGAAGGGCATTCATGTAAAACATACCTAAGCCGACCCCTATTAAAGAGGTGAAGAGGCCGGCTCTGTTAGGATCGGGGCGGCACTAAGAGGGGGGGGTGAATTAGTGCAGCGGTAAAGTGTGATAAACTTTTGACGATTTAAACACTTTCGGAAACTTTGTACGATAAAAGTAATGTTTTCATTTGAAACCGTTTCGATTGCATTTTAACTTGAAGAGATAAGTAAGATAGAGACAAAGAAGTAGAGCATTAAAGTGCAAATGGTTTGCAGTAATGTAAATGACAATAAGTAAATGCAAACCAGAGATCACACCGATTTTACAGTGGTTCGGTCAAATGACCTACATCCACTTGCGAGGCCCCTCTTCGATGAGGCTCCCACCTCCCACTAGCAAATCTCTTAAAATGGAAGGGCAAATACCCCTCTTACAACTTTTTACAAGTGGTTCACTCTCTTATAGATTTTCAGCAAGAAAGAAGGAGGTGAACACTAGCAAATTGAAAACAAGACTAGTAAAGACTTTTCTAAGACCTTTCTCTCAAACAATTGCTGCTCAAAAAGTTGTAATCTCAGCTGAGATTTGAGGGGTATTTATAGGCCTCAAGAGGATTTAAATTTGGGCTCCAAAATTTGAATTCTCTTTGGGTTCCCGATGCTGGTGGTGCCACCGCCTGTCAGTGGCGGTGCCACCGCCTGTCACTGTCAGACATTGACAGTGCTAGGCGGTGCCACCGCCCAGTCAAGCGGTGCCACCGCCTAGGCCAATTCAGCTCACTGGTTGGGCTCCAAACTTGGCCCAAACCAGTCCGAACTCGGGCCCAATTGGCCCCTACTTGGGTTATAGGATTAACACCTAATCCTAACCCTAATTAACGTGCTAACTACGAATTTAAAGATATTTTCTAAGCTATTACAAAGTTCGTAAGTCAAGACTTCTTCCGGTGAGCTTCCGACGAACTTCCGGCGGTCTTTCGATAAACTCTCAGAAACCATTCTGCGGACTCCCAGCAAGCTCCTAGACTTCACGATTTGATCTTGGCGAGTTCCGATGAGCTTCTTCGGCAAGCTCCGATCTTTCTCGGCGAGCTCCGCGAACTTCCAACGAACCTTCCGGCGAGCTTCCGAAAAACCCTTCGGCAAGCTCCCTACTCATTCTTTGCTAGTTTCGGCAGCATTCCCGACGAACCTTCGGACTTCCGTCGAACTCTCGAACTCGCAATGAATCCTTCGTGCTTGACTCCGATACTTTATTTTGCTTTATGTCTTCATCATTATTGTAATTAATCCTGCACACACAAGCAAAAACTCTACTCCGATCTAGATAATTGTTATAAAACGAATTGACATTCTGTTGCCCGGCACGTCATTGGTTGGCGCTTCGTCTTATTCTTCGGCGCATCGTCCTCGCTTGCGGCTTGTTGCCCAATCAGCAGTTGACCTCCGCAACGCCGATATCCTTGGCGTAATTCCGCTCTTGGCCCGATGCCCGACGTCCGAAGCCTTCTGCCATCCAATATCCTAACGTGATCTCCTCCGGCGCAACGTCAATTCCTCCTGCCTTAATTGTCTAATCCTGATCGAGTAGACCTGCATCACTCAAAATACAGTTAAACATAAACATAATTATCAATTAGTTTCATCATCAAAATACGAGATTCAACAATCTCCCCCTTTTTGATGACGACAACCAATTGATGACGGAGTTAAACTTGACTCCTAGAGTTTAAACAAACTCCCCCTATCAATATGCCATATTGATATAACCTTGAATTGATATAACCTTGAATTCAAACTGAATTCAAGTCATTGCAATATTCATCATGAATACTTGCAACATGTCATTATGAACTCATGCATAGACTTATGCATATCATGTCATCAACATACTTCTCCCCCTTTGTTATCAACAAAAAGGAGAAGTACAACTATTCTTTGTGTTTGTAATATAAGTTTATCATTATGCAGTTTTGAAGCTAGAAAATTTAGCAAGTAATGTATCATGCTTAGGACATTCAAGCTATCAAGTTTTAGATATGCAAGTTTTACAGCATACAAGATAGCACTTTTGGTAATGTTCAAGATAGCAAGTTCTACATTATGCAAGCTAGCAATATTTGAGATGTTCAAGAAAGCAACTCTTGCTTCTTGAAATATGCAAATTTGTCAAGTTTTGCTAGATGTGCAAGTTAGCATTTTTGCCTCTTAAGATAGGCAAGATAGCACATTTGCTTCTTTTGAGATAGCAACTTTTTGCTTCTCTTTAGACTACAAGCTAGCAATTTTTACGATATGTAAGTTTCACAATATACAAGCTAGCAAAAATTTCGAAAGCACAAGATAGCTTTCTTGTGTAAGCTCATAATTCTTGCTTCCTATTGCAATGTGCAAGTTGCAAGTTTTGCTTCTTGAGATAGGCAAAATAGCACTTTTGTAATTTTTGTTTCTTAAGATAGGCAAGCTTGTGATGTTCAAAATAACAAGCTCTTTCTTCTAGAAGTGTCATTTTTGCTTTCTTTGCAAAGTGTAAGCTAGTAAAATGTTTGAAAAAGTGATCAAGTTTGGCAACATACAAGCTAGCAAAAATTCCAAACTAGCAAGAGATAATGTTTTACATGAGGCAAGCAAACAATTTGGCAAATGTTACATTTGCATCTTCTCTTTTGAGAAGTGCAATTTTTGCTTTCATCTTGAATTGTGCAAGCTAGTTAGTTTGACTCTTTTCATGATGTCCACGCTAGAAATTCTTGCTCCCCCTTTGTCATTATCAAAAAGAAGGGAAGACCCTTATATCAATTTTCATATTATTACAAAGGTAAGTATCATTCTTATTTGTGCATCATTATATATTCAAATTAAAACATACACAATTTCAATAACCTTATTTTTCATGCACGATACCGAAAAATAAATCAATCATCATTAATAAGCATATCATACATGATACTCAAACATTAAAATTTTTAAGCATTTATCAACATGTTGATCATGATACCAAACATTCATCGTTTAAAGCATTCATGATACACATCATATGCAATAAATACATCATGTACATCATTATCATAAGTATTGCATACATCATTTTAACTTTATGAATATTTCATCATTGCATGCATTATACCAAAACATTTCAAGCCATGCAAGCCATAAATACAAAGAAATCATGTCATGAAGGATAAAATTATTTGAATACCAAAAGACATGATTCGTATAGTAAATATCTTCTTTAAATAAAATATCAAGAAAAATCATAGGAGTACAAAGAAGAGATCTTGTTTTAAAAGAAAAATCAAGTAATAACTCCAAGAACTCACAAGGAAAAATCATGATTCATTTAGAAAATCTCCTCTCAAGAGAATATCAAGTAAAATCTTAGAAGATCGATTAATGAGATATTTTGATTTATAATAAAATCTCATGTATCGAATGTCGAGAAATCAAAACGATGATTTATATAAAAAATATCACAAGTTATATTCAAGTGAAAAATCATCATTCATTTTCAACTTATTCAATTTGTCACATCAATATTTCTTAGATATGCATGATACCAAAACATGGTTTTAAATTTTTAACATATAACATGCATAAATTGAAAGGAGAAGGGAAGAATTCAAAACGTATAAAGATTTCAACCATCTCATAAACAAATGTAAGACCAAGTCATGAATCCAAAATTCCATGAATCAAAATGATCATCAAAGGTAATCTCATGTTATTCCAAGAAATCAATATCATGAGTTTGATAAAAACTCATTTCAAATTTAAATCATCAAAATCATCAAAATATCAACATTACTTTCAAGAGATTCAAAATTGTATACATAGATTTATCATAATAAACATCAAGATCAATAGGATAGAGAAAAATAAATTTTCAAGGAAAAAATATTTTCCTCTTTTTAGTTGTTTCAATTCATATGATTTTATTTCACTTATACCAAATAAAAACATGTATAATGTTTAAAACCGAAAGTGTAAGATTTATTACAACAAAGATTAATAAGGCACTTTCATTATGGTAAAAATCAATAATCCATAAATCACAAGATTCATATGCATAATTTCGAAATTTATTAAGCATGATCATTATGCATGACACTAAAACATGGTTTCAAAATGTTTAATATTTTCATTACATCGTTATGCAATGGTTTCATTGAACATAATTTTGAATGATTCTTATAGATAACTAAAACTTCTTTAGTTTTAATTTATGTGATTAACTTTATATTAGCATGCTCAAGTTTTGTTCTTATGTCAAAAACATACATCATGTTTGAAAACCAAAAACAAGGTTTAAAAAAAAATCATCAAGCCTTCCATATAAAAACCATGCATCATCATTGAAGGTTAATATGGAAATCATCAAAATACACATTCTTGCTTCACAAGCACATATATATGATTATTTAAATCTAACATTTTATTCTATTAACATAAAACATACAATTTTCAAGAAAAATAATTATTCAAAAGAAAAGAGAAAATGCATCATGGAAAACATCAAGTAATTTCAAAATAATTCAAGAGAGTTGAGTTACTTACCTTGTAGTCGAAGCCCGTCAAAGCCCAATTCGCCGTTTCACCTTTGGAAGTTCTTGATTCATCCTTGGTTGCCTTCCTCTTCTTTGGCCTCTTCCTCCGTTCAAGTTTATTGTTTATTTTAGATTTTTGTTTAATAAACTTATTAAGATTTAGTGTTCGAAATTCAAGTTCATCATTGTCCTCATCACTTGAGTCATTGCTCAAGTGGTATCCATTTGTCCGGAGTTCCAAATCCTTCCTGTTCTTTGGAAGGTGATTTTGTTTATCATGTGCATTGTATACCATTTCATATGTCATCAACAAACCAATTAGTTCTTCAAGTGGAAAAATATTTAAATCTTTTGTTTCTTGTATTGCGGTTATTTTAGAATCCCACCTTTTTGGAAGGGATCTTAAGATCTTGCTTACGAGATCAAAATTCGAAAAAGATTTACCAAGAACTCTTAGATTATTGACGACATCCGTGAAACGGGTGTACATGTCGCCTATAGTCTCACTTGGTTGCATTTGAAAAAGCTCAAAATCATGCAATAAAATGTTAACTTTCGAGTCTTTGACTCTACTAGTTCCCTCGTGCGTGATTTCAAGTGTTCGCCAAATATCGAAAGTCGTTTCGCACGTAGAAATCCGATTGAACTCATTTTTGTCCAAAGCGCAAAATAAGGCATTCATAGCCTTTGCATTTAAAGAAAAATATTTCTTCTCCAAATCCGACCATTCGTTCATCGGTTTAGAGGGAAGTTGAAAACTGTTTTCAACGATATTTCATAAATCCAAATTCATAGAAATCAAGAAAACTCTCATTCGAGTTTTCCAATAAGTATAGTCCAATCCGTTAAACAACGGAGGACGAAAAACTGATAAGCCCTCTTGAAAGCCATGAAAAGCCATTTCTCTCGGGTGTAAATCCGAAATGAGAAATACTAGGCTCGGATACCAATTGTTAGGATCGGAACGGTACTAAGAGGGGGGGGGGGTGAATTAGTACAGCGGTAAAGTGTGATAAACTTTTGATGATTTAAACACTTTCGGAAACTTCGTACGATAAAAGTAACGTTTTCGTTTGAAACTGTTTCGATTGCATTTTAACTTGAAGAGATAAGTAAGACGGAGACAAAGAAGTAGAGCATTAAAGTGCAAATGGTTTGTAGTAATGTAAATGACAATAAGTAAATGCAAACCAGAGATCACGCCGATTTTACAGTGGTTCGGTCAAATGACCTACATCCACTTGCGAGGCCCCTCTTCGATGAGGCTCCCACCTTCCACTAGCAAATCTCTTGAAATGGAAGGGAAAATACCCCTCTTACAACTTTTTACAAGCGGTTCACTCTCTTACAGATTTTTAGCAAGATAGGAGGTGAACACTAACAAATTGAAAACAAGACTAGCAAAGACTTTTCTAAGACCTTTCTCTCAAACAATTGCTGCTCAAAAAGTTGTAATCTCAGCTGAGATTTGAGGGGTATTTATAGGCCTCAAAAGGATTCAAATTTGGGCTCTAAAATTTGAATTCTCTTTGGGTTCCCGATCCTGGCGGTGCCACCGCCTGTCACTGTCAGACATTGACAGTGCTAGGCGGTGCCACCGCCCAGTCAAGCGGTGCCACCGCCTAGGCCAATTCAGCTCACTGGTTGGGCTCCAAACTTGGCCCAAACCAGTCCGAACTCGGGCCCAATTGGCCCCTACTTGGGTTATAGGATTAACACCTAATCCTAACCCTAATTAACGTGCTAACTACGAATTTAAAGACATTTTCTAAACTATTACAAAGTTCGTAAGTCAAGACTTCTTCCAACGAGCTTCCGACGAACTTCCGGCGGTCTTCCGATAAACTCTCAGAAACCATTCTGCGGACTCCCAGCAAGCTCCTAGACTTCACGATTTGATCTTGGCGAGTTCGATGAGCTTCTTCGGCAAGCTCCGATCTTTCTTGGCGAGCTCCGCGAACTTCCAACGAACCTTCCGGCGAGCTTCCGAAAAACCCTTCGGCAAGCTCCCTACTCATTCTTGGCTAGTTCCGGCAGCATTCCCGACGAACCTTCGGACTTCCGTCGAACTCTCGAACTCGCAATGAATCCTTCGTGCTTGACTCCGATACTTTGTTTTGCTTTATGTCTTCGTCGTTATCGTAGTTATTCCTGCACACACAAGCAAAAACTCTACTCCGATCTAGATAATTATTATAAAGCGAATTGGCATTCTGTTGCCCGGCACGTCATTGGTTGGCACTTCGTCCGATTCTTCGGCGCATCGTCCTCTCTTGCGGCTTGTTGCCCAATCAGCGGTTGACCTCTGCAACGCTGATATCCTTGGCGCAATTCCGCTCTTGGCCCGATGACCGACGTCCGAAGCCTTCTGCCATCCAATATCCTAACGTGATCTCCTCCGGCGCAACGTCAATTCCTCCTGCCTTAATTGTCTAATCCTGATCGAGTAGACCTACATCACTCAAAATACAGTTAAACATAAACATAATTATCAATTGGTTTCATCATCAAAATATGAGATTCAACAGGCTCGAGTTAGGAGGTTGTTTCTTAGAGAAGAATTAGGAGTTATAAAGGAATATGAGTCTTGAGTAGAAGTCCTATTAGGAGTTGGTTAGAAGTATGAGTCTTGAGTAGGAGTCCTATTAGGAGTTATGGTTTAGAAACCCTATAAAAAGCCATGTATTCCTCCTCTTTTGATAAGCAATAGATGAATCTTTTCTGTAGCCTTTGAGTAGCAAATTGGAGGGAGGAACCCCTATAGAGTTCCAAGGAGGCCGATCCCCTAAAGAGATCAACCCCAAGTTTAGAATCTGCAAGGGTTCTAACAACTGAGCCCTGGCGGTGCCACCGCCCAGTCTCGCTCGGAGATTGAGCCCAAGCGGTGCTACTGCCTGCCTGGGGTGGTTGCACCACCCAGCTTTCCTAGGAGACACTCTCCTGGGTGGTGCCACCGCCGACCCTAGCGGTGCCACCGCCAAGTAGGAATTCTGGTCCGAATGTGTTGATCCATTCGGCCCAATTTGGGTTTGTCAAGGGCCCAATTGCCCCCCGATTAAGTTAATGGGATCACCTCCCATTCCTAACTTAATCTACATGCTAACTATGATAATTCTTAAGACATTTACTACAGCTTGCTCCGGTGCGTCAATCGCTTCTTCCAACAAGCTTCCGGCGAACATCCGACGAACCTCCGACGATGCTCTGACGGACTTCCAGCAAACTCCTGGACTTGCGACGATCCACTTGGCAAGTTCCGACGAGCTTCTTTTGGCAAGCTCCTGGACTTCTCGGATTTGTTCCCGCAGAACCTCTGATGACCATCCGGACTTCCGTCGAGCTCTCGAACTCCCAACGTGATCATAGTCTTTGACTCCGGCTCAACTCCTGCTGCATGTCTTACTTTCATCGTAGTTAATCCTGCACACTTATCTCAACATATGGATTAGGTAACAAATGACAATTGACTTCATCATCAAAATCTGAGATACAACATTCTGCTCATTTACGAACGTGTTTCATAGTTAAGTATTTTTTGAATCGGCGTTAAGACGAAAATCGGTTTTATCGTACGAACATCATATTTCAGTTTGCACTTACATTCTAATTTCTATCTTAACTGCAAACTGCCTTCCTTACTTTACTTCAAGTACGTTTCCGTAAGCTTTCAAAGTTATTATCTGCACGAAACGACTTTTACGTCGGAATCGGATTTCAACGTACGTACGTAGTTTTAATCGTCAAAAGTTTTTCGCTGCACTAATTAAACCCCCCCCCCCCCCCCCCCCCCCCCCCTCTTAGTGCTCTTGATCCTAACAGACTTCTCACAAATCCGATTCTACTTCTTTTGGGAACGTGACCCTTGTTTGCAAGGTTCATGTTCAAAGACTTGCTACCAACCTCGAATTTCTTCAAGGTATCATTAAATAGCAAGTTTTCCTTTTGGAGAGTTTCTAGATCATGGTATTTTTCACATTGAGCTAAACTATCATGATATTCAGTTTTTAATTTATCAAAATTGCTAACAAGACTATCATGCTTATTTTTTAATAATTTATATTTTCTACTAATTATTTTACATTCATCAAATAAGTCATGGAAGGCATTTAATAATTCATAAAATGATAAATCTGTATCAATTAAATTTGTTACCTCTTCTCCGATGGCCATTAAGGCATAATGAGCAACTTGCTCAGTGTTAGACTCCTCTTCTTCGAACGTGCTCGAGTCATCCCACGTTGCTTTGAGCGCCTTCTTCTTTGATGTTCTCTTCTTGGCTTGGGGACAATCACTTTTGTAGTGTCCCGACTTTTTGCATTCGTAGCAAATAACTTGGTCCTTTTTGGGTTCAAGTTTATTTTTTTTGTCACTTTTAAACTTGTTTCTCTTAATGAATTTTTTGAATTTCCTTGTTAGAAGTGTCAAGTCATCGTCACAGTCCTCATCACTTGAGTTTTCTCTCAAGTGGTCATCTAAAGTTCTAAGTGACATATCCTTCCTGTTCTTTGGAAGGATGTCTTCTTGCTCTTCATGAGCCTTGCAAGTCATTTCATAGGTCATTAATGACCCGATTAGTTCTTCAAGAGGGAAGTTGTTTAAATCTTTAGCCTCTTGAATAGTAGTGACTTTAGGGTCCCAACTCTTAGGAAGGGATCTTAGAATCTTATTTACGAGCTCAAAATCCGAAAAACTTTTGCCGAGTCCTTTTAGACCATTGACGACATCCGTGAAACGGGTGTACATGTCGCCAATAGTCTCGCTCGGTTTCATTCAAAAAAGTTCAAAAGAATGTATCGAAAGATTGATTTTTGACTCTGTCACTCTACTTGTGCCTTTGTGAGTCACTTCGAGTGTATGCCAAATATCAAATGCGGTTTCACAAACCGAAACACGATTGAACTCATTTTTATCAAGCGCACAAAATAAGGCATTCATAGCATTTGCATTAAGAGCGAAAGTCTTCTTCTCCAATTCATTCCAATCGATCATTGGAAGAGAAGACTTCGAATATCCATTTTCGACAAGATTCCAAAGTTTAAAATCCATTGAAATAAGGAAGATCCTCATTTGGGTCTTCCAATAGGTGTAGTCCGTCCCATTGAACATGGGTGGACATGTAATAGAGTGGCCCTCTTGGTTTCCGGCGTATGCCATCTCTCTTGGGTTTTAATCCGTTTCAAACTTAACCCCGCTCTGATACCAATTGTTAGGATCAAGAGCACTAAGACGGGGGGGGGGGGGGGTGAATTAGTGCAGCAGAAAACTTTCGACGATTAAAACTGCGTACGTACATTGAAATCTGATTCCAACGTAAAAGTCGTTTCGTGCAGATAATAACTTTGAAAGTTTACGGAAATGTATTTGAAGTAAAGTAAGGAAGGTAGTTTGTAATTAAGGTAGAAATCAGAATGTAAGCACAAACTGAAATATGATGTTTGTACGATAAAATACTTAACTATGAAACACGTTCGTAAATGAGCAGAAGGCAGTGAGCTATTGAGGAGGTTTGTAGTAAAGATAAGATGCTCAAAGTAAATACAAACCGAGATTTAGAGTGGTTCGGTTAATCTTGACCTACATCCACTTTTGGCTTCCTCCACCAACGAGGTCACCGACGTCCACTAGAGGTCTTCCTTTAATAGGCAAAGGCCAACCACCCTTTCACAGTTTCACTCCTTTTGACGAGCTTAGGAGACAACCCTTACAAACTTTTCTCTCCTCTCTTGAAAGATCAAAACTTGGAAAAAGAGGGAGGAGAACTTCTAGCCTTTAAAACACTTTTTGAGCTCTAAAAATCACACTTTTTAAGCTTGCTCGAAGATTGAGCCCAGGCGGTGCCACCGCCTGCCTAGGGCGGTTGCACCGCCCAGCTTTCCTGGGAGACCCTCTCCTAGTTTATGCCACTACCGACCCTGGCGGTGCCACCGCCTAGCAGGAATTCTGGTCCGAATGGGTTGATCCATTCGGCCCAATTTGGGTCTGTCAAGGGCCCAATTGCCCCCAGATTAAGTTAATGGGATCACCTCCTATTCCTAACTTAATCTACATGCTAACTACGATATTTCTTAAAACATTTACTACAGCTTGCTCCGGTGCGTCAATCGCTTCTCCCAGCGAGCTTCCGGCGAACTTTCAGCGAACATCCGACGAACCTTCGGCGATGCTCCGATGGACTTCTAGCAAACTCCTGGACTTGCGATGATCCACTTGGCGAGTTCTGACGAGCTTCTTTTGGCAAGCTCTTGGACTTCTCGGATTTGTTCCCGTAGAACCTCCGACGACCGTCCGGACTTCCGTCGAACTCTCGAACTCCCAACGTGATCATAGTCTTGACTCCGGCGTAATTCCTACTGAATGTCTTACTTTCATCGTAGTTAATTATGCACACTTATCTCAACATATGGATTAGATAACAAATGACAATTGACTTCATCATCAAAATCCGTGATTCAATAGTACCGCCCATACACAATCTCCCAAGTGGTGGCACCGTCAGACTGAGCGGTGGTACTGCCTAGTGTCAGTGCTGCAGACGATGGTACTGCCCAGCATAAGTGATGGTATCGCTAGGACCCGGAAAACCCAGGATGAGACCTTTTTAGGCTCCAAGTTTGAATCAACTTGAGGCCTATAAATACCCCTCTCATTCCTGGTAAACAGACATAAGGACTGAGAGTGAAAAAGAAAGAAAACGCTGTTGTAATCTTGTGTGAACTCCTCTCAGACTCTAAGCGTTAGAGAAGCTTAAGAGAGGAGGTTATGGGGGGGTTATAAAGGTTCTCTCTTGAACCTGTCAAAAGGAGAATCGAGTTGTAAGGGTAGTTGATCTTTGTCCATTGAAGGAAGATCATTAGTGGATGTCGATGGCCTCGACGGAGGAGGAATCGACGGAGTGGATGTAGGTCACGACGACCAAACCACTATAAAACTCGGTTTGCATTTCGTTTTAAGCAATTTACCTTTATTGCAAACTGCTTTACCTTCTAACTGCTTTCACTACACTCCCATACTCTTTCAAGTTAATATCTTTATGAAATAGTTTTCATCGGAATCGGGTTTTTATCGTACGAAGTTTTTCAAACCGAAGTAATTTTTTTACTACACTCTTAGTGCCGACTCGTTCCTAACATCATGATCATTTGATGTGATTACTCACATGATGTGTGATTACTTGCATACCTACTAGATATGTATATATATTTGCATGCGATGTAGATATATATTAAATATGTATGTGTGTGACATGTCATTTTATGAGACTAAATAAAAAATTTCCTCTCTTTATAATATTAAGTCAGTAAATCTAAGATAATTAGATTGATCCATATGGCCTTCCATCGTTATACGTAGGGATTAATTCCCGACGTAGGTTGAGTTGGTCGAGTCACTCAAGGCTCACATATTTATTGATTTGTTATCTTACCTATGACATAGAGATATCGTTAGTGACCTAAGGACATAGTTTGCTTGGTCGAGTCACTCGATGGCATATTGTTGAATCAGACTCATCTTGTAACGATGGTGATGACTTAACCGAACACCATGGTTAGTCGAGTCACTTGAGGCCATGGTAGTTCGAAGGCTGAATAGGACGGGAATCACAAGGAATTGTGAATAACAAGAGTTTCCTACCTTTATGAACTTAGTATAATTGGTCGAGTCACTCGAGGTTATGTTAAGATGCCGATTGGATCCCTAGATTAAGATAGAAGTCCTTATCTTAATTTATTATTTTTGTACAATCTATATGTTATTTATTTCTATTGTATCTTTATTTTTAGAATAATATAGCTTTCAAATCCTTTACGTGGCATACTTGATGTCAACCACCTCACTGATCCAAATTACATTGATTGACTTTGTAACCTGAGAATCGTTCTCATGATAGAGAAAATCGTGTATGTCCTTGATATAATGATAACTACGCCCGAGGAAGAGATAGGCGAGGATAAGATCGTTCGCTACATGAAGTACATATGTAATATCCCTCACTTTTGAAATTTATTAATCTTTATTTGTAAATCGGAGGACCTATATGTAAATATAGAAATTTTAAGGACTAAACGGATAAGTTACAAACAAATAAAACAAAGAAAACCAAAAATTTCGGTTTTATCCCACCGCCCCCCACGCTCTCTGTTCCAAAACAGAGAGAGGAGCCATGGGGCGTGGGGAGAAGAAGAAGAGAAGTAGAGGGAGAAGAGAAGAAAAGAAGAAGAAGAAGAAGAGAGGGAAGAGGGAGAGGAGAGAAATGTAGCTGCAGCAGCTAGGGCTGCAGCACCTCTGTTTCTGTAGGAGGAAACAGAGGAGTGCATGTGTGGGGCGTCGGGGAGGAGAAGAAGAAGAAGAAGAAGAAGAAGAAGAAGAAGAAGAAGAAGAAGAAGAAGAAGAAGAAGAAGAAGAAGAAGAAGAGGAAGAAGAAAAGAGGAGGGTGGCTGCGGCAAGGGCTGCAGCGAGGAGCTGTGGGGCGTTGGGGAGGAGAAAGGAAGAAGAGAAGAAGAAGAAGAGAAGAAGAGAAGAAGAAGAAGAGAGAGGAGGGTGGCTGCGGCAAGGGCTGCAGCAAGGAGGTGTGGGGCGTCGGGGAGGAGAAGGGAAGAAGAGGAGAAGAAGAGAAGGAGAAGAAGAAGAAGAGGAAGAGAAGAAGGAGAAGCAGGAGAAGAGGTTGTGACACCTCTGTTTCCTACAGGAGGAAACAGAGGAGAGGGTGTGTGTGGTGTCGGGGAGGAGAAGGGAAGGAGAGGAGAAGAAGAGAAGAAGAAGAGGAGGGAGGAGGAGGCTGCGGCACCTCTGTTTCCCGCAGGAGGAAACAGAAGAAAAGAGAGGCTGTGCGTCGAGGAAAAGAAGGGGAGGAAGGAGAAGAAGAGAAAAGAAGAAGGGAAGGAGAGGGAAGAAGAGAAGGGAAAGAAGAAGGGGCTGCGGCTGCGGTGGTGGCAGTTGCAGCTAGAAGAGAAGAAGGAGAGGAAGAAGAGCAGGGGAAGAAGAAGAGGCTGCGGCTGCGGCGGTGGTAGCTGTAGCTGGAAGAGAAGAACGAGAGGGAAGAAGAGGAAGAGGGGAAGGTGGCTGCGGTAGCAGTGGCAGCGGTATTGGCCGCAGCAGTTGCTTTTGGGAAAGGGAAAAAAAAAAGGGGCTGTCGGTCATGATTGCGGCTGCGGTTGCGGCGGCTGTGTTTGCAGTAGTTGTGTCTGCAAAAGAAGAGGAGGAAGAAGGCAGTGCAGTGCAAGGGGATGCGACTATGGCAGCAGCAGCGGCGGTGGCTACAACAGCTATGTTTGGGAAAGAAAAAAAAAGGAACGAGAGTAAGGGAGAGCAGGTGAATGTGCCCCTATGTTCTGTATGAGCCACAGTTGTGGAAGAAGAAAGAAGATTGGTGTAGAAAATGAAAACAGGGAGAGGAGACAGAGGAAAAATAGAAGAAGGATTCGGAGGTACATCTTCTTCAGATCAAAATCTTTGAAAGGCAAGTGTTCCGATCCTTCCTATTGCAAGCTTTCTAATCTTTCCTATTGCAAGTTGTCTTGATCTTTCTTTACTGCAATTTTATCTCTACATTTGCTTTGAATATGAGGAACTTTGAATTGTTCTAACCTTGCATTTGATATATCTCCTATTTAGACGTAACAATTTGAATATATGAAACTTCCGAGATTCTGACCTTTCTACCTTATTATAGTTATAACTTTATGTACTGATCTCTGATTTAGACAAAACTTGTTTGATCTGAATATAGACTCATAAACCTTTCTTTTGACAGGTTATTTTAAGAATTCGGAGTAAGTTTGCCTATCCAAACTTCTGTTTCAAATGAGCCTATGAATTCTGAAAAACAGAGATCATAATTTCTGACCTTTTGATACTGAACTACTAAGTCCCTGTTGGGAACTTTGATTTATTCAAAACTTATTTCATTGGAAACTAGACTCATAGATCTTTCTTTTGATACCTGGATTGAAAGATTTAGAGTCTAAATGTCTGCTCAGTTATCTATTGAATCTGACCCTATGGATTCTACAAAACAATGATTTTGTTTTCTGACCTTTAGTTACTAAATCAATTGTAACTCTTTGTTGGAAACTTTGATTCATACGAGACTTGTTTTATCTGAAAATATATTGAAATATCTTTTCACAATAGCTTTCTTGAGTATATTGGAGCACAATTGATAGTTTGAATCATTTGTTCAATGTGCCTCTCGAATTCTACTAGAAATCAAGCTTTGGTCGATTTCACATATTCCAGTTTCATTCCTTTGTAAATTGATTTCATTTAGCTTTCTTGTTCAATTGAGCTTTATATTACTGCTTTGAGTTCTTGTATACTCTTGTCCTTAAAATTATTTGTATTCTTGAAAACTATTGTGTAACGTTTATGCTATATCGTATTGACTTATATAGACACATGTATATTTCATTGTTCCGCATTTGCTTTCGATATGTGTCTATTCCAGTTTTCTTCCTTTAGACATTGAATTCATCGAACCTTCTTATTTGAATTGAGCTATATGTGATTACTTGGAATCCTTATGCTCTTGCTTTCATTTCTTTTCAAATCTGAATACATTTGTGAAAGATTATGCTTGCATCATATTGACTCGTAAAGGCACATGTATGTTTTGTTGTTCTGTGTGTGCTTCCGATATGTGCTATTTATTGTTCATACTGTCCCTTTGTACTCTGGTGTTTGTGGAATATTGTGAACCTTTGCCAGAAATGGTAAAGGGAGTTATGCATAGAGCTTGTGATGCTCTGCCGGCCTCTTATGACTTCACTCAGACGTGGGTAGATGGAGCTCCCAAATGTGGGAGAGCTCCCAGACGTGGGAGACTTATGTTTGGCGGTCATTTATAAATGCATGTATCATATTATGTTATGGTCCCACTTCACCTTCTGTGTTTGATATGATATCCAAAGCTTTTGTTATGTGTTTCCATATGTGCTTTGGATGAGAATGATATGAATGTAACGTCAAATTCGACGTTTGAGTTTTTGTTCCATATTCGTTCTTTGATATGTTCCAAAATGATTCATATGTCGTTGATATGCTTTGAAATATTTCACATACCATTGATATATTCCGAAATGTTTCATTTATTATTGATATGCTCTGAAACATTTCATATGCTTTTGATATGCTCCGAAATGTTTCATTTGCTATTGTTATGCTCCGAAATGTTCTATATGTGGTTGATATGCTCCGGAACATTTCATACGCTATTGATATGCTCCAATTACTCTATGCTCGATTTGTTATGAACCAAATATGTTTTGAATGATATGACACATATGATTTTGTATCTAATGAGATGGTATCCTTGAGAATTTTTGTATTCTGCCTTGCATTATGATACCTTATTTGTTTGAAACCATTCCTTTTGTTCTGAATATGTTTTGTCACTTGCTGAGCTGTTTTTAGCTCACTCCGTTGTTATATAAATCCTTCAGGTCAGTTTATCACTCTTTGAGATGCTTTGAATTGGGCTAAGGTAGTGGAGAGCTATTCAGAATTATGGGAAATTTTTATTGGTTATTATATTATTGTTGTATAAGCATATTTTGTATGCAATGAAATGTTGTCGATGAATCGAAATGGATATACTGTGTAAAAGTATTAGAAGATCTCTCTTATTTGGAATTTTAGAATGTTAAGTCTAGTTTACGATGATATGAACTTGTGATAAATGGTTGGAGTTATGATTGTATAAATTACTTAGCTTATGGATTTATAAATGTTGTTCATGTTTGTTAAATTGGCTTGGGTTGCCATGAATGTGAATTATCGAGTGATATGATACATGATTATAAACTGCATAGGTTTTATAGATGTGAATTTGATTGAATGTTTTTCAGTGTCCTCAAATGTTAGTTTGAATCCTGGATTGATTTGTGATGAAATTTTTTAATATTATTGATATTTTGAGGGGCGTGACAACAAAGACGATTCTACTCTTGCTCGGTGTTAAATGTTGGACTCTATCTCCTGAGTTATAGAGACAATATGAACATATGGATGCTAGATCCATTCTCCTACATCTTCATAAATTATTTGAAGAACAGGGAAGGACTCAATGATATGAGATATCCAAGAGTCTCTTCCGTGCCAAGATGACTGAGGGGACATCGGTTCAGAACCATATCCTTAAGATGATTGAGTGGATAGAGAAACACACAGGTCTAAGGACGACCCTAGAGGATGACCTATGTGTATACCTTGTACTTCAGTCCCTATCAAATTTTTTTTCTCAGTTCATAATGAATTTTAATATAAACAAGCTTGAGGTGACTCTCCTTGACCTCCTCAATATGTTGAGGGAGGCAAAGAGCACTATCCAGAAAGAGAAGCCAGTTCTCTATACTAGTGAGATCAGAAAGAAAAGGAAGGTGGAAAAGTCTCTTAAGAAGGACAAAGATAAGGGCAGATCAGGTAAAGCAAAGGTTGCAAAGAAAGATCTGACAAAGGACAAAGACCAGTATTTCTACTACGGCAACGATGAGCACTGGAAGAGTAACTGCAAAGAGTACCTTGCAGAGAGGGTAAAATAGAAGCTTGGAGAAGCTTTAAGTACATTCATGATCAATCTCCATTTGTTAGAATCTTATGATAACACATGTGTATTGGATACTAGTAGTGCTTATCACATCTGTAATTTGTTGCAGGTTCTAGTAGGACCTATAAGATTGGTGAGAGGCGAGATGGACCTCAAGATGGGCAACGGAGCAAAAGTTGTTATAGTGGTTGTTCTCGAGATTGTTGGGAAATCTTAGGGGCGACATCACTAATACCGGGGAGGGTAAAATGCAGAATGAATTTCGAAAGGAAACCGATGCAACAGTTTCTCAGATAGAAAATGTCACAGTAGACAAAGAACAAACTCTTGAAGAAAAGTCGCAGTACAGTTGTATTTGCTGGAATGAGTGTTTTGAATAGAAAATGCACGAACTCACGATAAAACTTAAAGAAGATCGAAAAATAGTTCACCACCAAGTTAAAATCACAAAGGGATACAGAAATTCACCACCCCAAGGATTATAAACGAGGATACAAAACAGAAATCAAAAGACTCACCACTCAAGAACGCATCCAAGAGATATAGAGTTTAAGGGAGTTCTCCAAGAGAGCTTTTGCCAAGATATTATCAGTTTCTAAAATTCTTTCTAAGTCCTAAACACCAAATAAATACTAGTGCATAAAACAACCCTTCATGCATAGGAAATTTCAAAATTAAGTATTTACAACTACTAACCAACTCATTTAATGCATTCCTTAGTCATGAAGACATGTTCACAATTGCTAACCAACTCCTTTAATGCATTCCTTTGTCATATTTGAGTGGGCTGAGTTAAAGATTATGATACATCATTGTTGGTTGAAAAAAATACCATATCATAATCAAGGTTCATATGATCAGATTGTAGTAAATTAGACACTCTCATGTCAATCTACCCCGGTTGAAAAAGACTTATCCTCAAGTCCTTATTTGATTCATCAACATGATTATAAAAAGGACTTAAATCAGCCATATTAAATGTTGGGAATACTTTGTAATCTTCAAGTAGCTCAATTTCATAAGCATTTTTGTCAATTCTATTAAGCACATTGAAAGGACCATCAACCTTTGGTTTTAGTTTTTCAAATTTGCCCACTGGAAACCTCTCCTTCCTTAGATGAATCAAGACCAAATCATATGTATTAAACTCCATATGTTTTCTGTGTTTTTTGACAGCATGCATGTACCTCTCATTTTGCCTCTCAATGGTTGCTTTCACACCCTCATGTAGCTTCTTTATCTGCTTAGCTCTTTTATCAGCATCTCCACTAAATTGCTTTATTGTAGAATGAGGGATTAAGTCCAAAAGACTAGCAGGATTAGCACCATAAACAACCTCAAAAGGACTCTTACCGATACTATGATGGATAGAACGATTGTAAGCAAACTCAATTTATGGAAGAATGACATCCCACTACTTAATATTCTTACCAACATAGCTTCTAAGCAAATTTCCTAAGCTTCTATTTGTTACCTCATTTTGCCCATCGGTTTGTGGATGATGCGAGCTGTTGAAATTCAAAGAAGTACCCAGCTTCCTCCAAAGAGTTCTCAAAAAATGACTAACAAATTTTGAATCTCGATCAGACACCATAGTTCTTGGAATACCATGCAATTTAACAATATCCTTAAAATACAAATCAGGAACAAAGTGAGATATTTTTAAAAATCTGTCAACAACAACCATGATAGAATCCTTGTTCCTTCGAGTTCTTGGCAATCCAAAAACGAAATCAAGACTCACTTCCTCCCATGGAGAATTTGGCACAGGCAATGTAGTGTATAATCCAGAATTTTGACTTTTTGTTTTTGCCAAATGACACACTCGACATTGCTTTACATGTCTTTCCACATCTCTAAACATCTTAGGCCAATAGAAGTTTGATTGAATAAGAGTTAAAGTATTATCTCTACCGAAATGTCCACCTAAAACACCACCATGAGCTTCAACTAGAATTACTTGTCTCAAAGAACAAGATGAAACACATAAAGTATTAGCTCGAAAAAGAAAACCATCAAGGATAGAAAATTGTTGAAAGGAACCTGATTTGCAATTCTGCCATATTGAGCCGAAATCCAAATCATTCTCAAAGAGATTTTTGAATGTCTCAAATCCAATAACTTTGACTTTCATTGCTGATAATAAATAATGTTTTCTGCTCAATGCGTCAGCAACCATATTTTGAACACTGGATTTGTGCTTATAATATTGTAAAAACTCCACCCAAGCTGCATACCTCTTGTTTAGCTTGTGTTGGTGATTTATGAACTTTAATGCTTCATGATCTGAATATAGCACAAATGGCTTGGCAAGAAGGTACTAACTCCAATGAGATAAAGCTCGATATATGGCATAGAACTCCTTACCATAGGTAGAATATTTCTTTCTTATTTCATTCAGCTTCTCACTAGAAAATGCAATCGGATTTCCGTCATGACTCCAAATAGCACCAATTCCCACATTAGATGCATCACATTCAATCTCAAACACATTATCAAAATTTGGTAGAACTAAGATAGGAGCTTCGCTCACCTTTCTTTTTAAAAACTCAAAAGCATCATTAGACTCATTAGTCCATTTGAATTTATCATATTTCAAACATTCGGTGATTGGAGCCACAATAGAGTTGAAATTATTGATGAATCTTCTGTAAAAAGAAGTTAAGCCATGGAAACTTCTCACATCATGTAATGAAGCAGGTGTTGGCCAACTGAGAATAGCTTCTACCTTACTTTGATCTATCATGATTCCATCTTTTGAAACAACATACCCCAAAAACACAATGCTAGATGTAAAGAAATCATACTTCGTTAGATTAGCATAAAGCTTTTACTGTCACGCCCCTCAAAATATCGACAATATTTAAAATTTTCATCATAACTAACCCAGGATCCAAACACACATTTGAGGTCACTAAGAAAATATTCAGATCAAAATTTCACCTCTATAGACTACAAATTCATAACCCTGTGCAATTCATAAACATATCACACATCACTCGATAATTCATACAATCTGAACCCAACACATCAAAATAATAACCACAACATAAATTCACAAGTGGGGAAGTCTATGCAGTCACCAAACCAACGATTACCATAAGATCATATCATTACTTGAATTTAACTTAACATTCCAAAATCCTATACATGAGGGATCCTTTATCTTACACAAAATCCACTGGTTTAGATTCATCGTCACATTTCATAAGATGCAGAGTATCTTATACAACAAATACACATATGCTAACAAAGATCTACCCAAAATCTTCTAAACTTTCCACCGCCTCAGCCCAATCTTAACATTTAAGCAAGCGATACGCTATCCTGAAAAATTTATCAATAAACGGGGTGAGCATAAAGAGCTCAGCAAGTGACTAATATATCCATATCAAAATAGTACAATTTCCAAAGGGATACAGTTTCAAAATACAAGGCAGAATATATGATTTCGTAGACATAATATCATTAGGAGCAGAAACACAATTGTCTTTTCAATCTTACATATTTGGTTCCTGACAAATGGGGCATAGAGTAATTGGAGCATATCAGAAACAAAAGAAACATATCGGAGCTTATCAATGGCATATAAAATGTTCCGAAGCATATCAACGACATATGGAATATTTTGAAGCAAAATCATCAGTGAATGAAGCATTTCAGAGCATATCAAAAACAAATATCGTACAGAAGCTCAAACGTCATCCTTGACGTTGCAATCATATCATTCTTATCCAGAGCATGAACAGAAACAACTCACCAAAACTCTGGATGTCATATCAAACATATAGAAGGTGTAGTGGGATCTCAGTCAGAATGTGATTCATCCATTTCTGAATGACCACCTGACAAAAGTCTCCCACGTCTGGGAGCTCCATCCACCCACGTCTAGGTGAAGTCAGAGGGGGCCGGCAGAGCATCACAGGCTCTAAGCACATACCCTTTACCATTTCTGGCAAAGGTCCAGAATATCCCACAGAGCGGGACCCCACAGAGCGGGCAATAAGCGCATACTGTTGAATCTCGAATTTTGATGATGAAATCAATTGATGGGTTAATTGATCTAATCCATATTATTGAGTTAAGTGTGCAGGATTAACTACGATAACCAGAAAACACAAAGCAAGAATACCGGAGTCAAGATCGATGGACGTTTAAGAGACCGAAGAATCATCGGAGATGCTGCCGGAACCAATCGAGAAGAAATCGGGAACGTGTCGGAAGTTCGCCGAAGAAATCGTCGGAGGCTCGCGGAGATCACCGAGAAGGCTCGGCTACTCGTTAAAGTCATCACAAAGATTGGGAGCTTGCAGGGAGTCCGTCGGAAGAAGTTCGTCGGAAAGCTCGCCGGAACAAGATTCGACGTTCGCGGTTAAAAAAACTTGCTTAGGATGTTTTTTTTGTGTTATGTATTTCACCTGTAATTAGGATTAGGATTAAGAGATAATCCTATATCCTGGTTAGGGGCCAACTGGGCCCAAAATCAGATTTGGTTTGGGCTAAAATTAAGCCAAACAAATGAATTGGAGAGCCAGGCGGTGGCACCGCCTGGCTGGGCGGTGACACCTCCTTGGCTGGGCGGTTGCACCGTCCAGCACCCGAGCGCTGGGCGGTGGCACCGCCTGGCTGGGCGGTGGCACCTCCAGCACCGGGAACCCTAAGAGAATTCAAATTTTGGAGCCCAAATTTGAATCCTCTTGAGGCCTATAAATACCCCTCAAATCTCAGCTGAGAGAACAACTTTTGAGAAGTATTTTGATTGAAAGAAAAGTCTTAGAAAGTCTTAGCAAGTCTTGTTTTCAATTTGCTAGAGAGTTCTCCTCCTTCTTTCTTATTGAAAATTTGTAAGAGGTTGAACTACTTGTAAAAGGTTGTAAGAGGGGTGTTTACCCTTCCATTTCAAGAGATTTGCTAGTGGAAGAGGGGCATCGCAAGTGGAGCAGGTCATTTGATCGAACCACTCTAAAAATCGGCGTAATCTCTGGTTTGCATTTTATTATTGTCATTTACATTACTGCAAATCTTCTTACTGCTTTAGTTCTTTATTACCCTTGCTGCGCAACTTTAAGAATACGCTTTCAAGTTAAACTTTTCAAGTTCCATTCTTATCGTACGAAAGATTTTGTTAAAATCGAAGTTTTAATCCGCTGCACTAATTCACCCCCCCCTCTTAGTGCCGCTCCGATCCTAACAAGTGGTATCAGAGCAAGGTTATCTCTCATATTTGGTTTAATACCCTAGAGAGATGGCTTACTCCGGCATGCAAGAGGGCCACTCTATTGCACGACCACTTTGGTTTAATGGGTCGGATTACACATATTGGAAAACTCGCATGAGGATCTTCCTCATTTCTATGGACTTTGAGCTTTGGTCTATTGTTGAGAATGAATTTCAAAAATCTTCTCTTCCGATGAGCAAATGGAATGAATCGGAGAAGAAGGTTTTTGCTTTAAATGCAAAGGCTATGAATGCCTTGTTTTGTGCATTAGACAAAAACGAATTTAATCGTGTTTCAATGTGTGATTCGGCTTTTGATATTTGAAGAACTCTTGAGGTCACTCATGAAGGCACTAGCCGAGTGAAAGAGTCCAAAATCCATCGGAGACATGTACACCCGGTTTACGGATGTCATCAATGGACTCAAAGCTCTTGGTAAAGATTTTACTAACTTTGAACTAGTAACTAAAATCTTAAGATCTCTCCCTAAAAGTTGGGATCCAAAAGCTACGGCCATTCAAGAGGCCAAAGACCTTAAAGCATTCCCTCTTGAAGAACTCATTGGGTCTTTAATGACTTACGAAATGACATGTCAAGCTCATGACGAGCTCGAGAACCCCCTTCCAAAGAACAGGAAGGATATGGCACTCAAATCACAAGAAGACCACTTGAAAGGAACATCAAGTGATGAGGACAGTGACAATGACATTGCACTTTTGACTTAAAAATTTAAAAAATATTTAAGAAAGAACAAATTTAAAAATAATACAAAAAATAAATTTGAACAAAAGAAGGACCAAGTGATTTGCTATGAATGCAAAAAACCGGGACACTATAAGAACGATTGTCCTCAAGCCAAAAAGAGAACATCAAAGAAGAAGGTGTTCAAGGCAACGTGGGATGATTCAAGCGCATCCGAAGAAGAGGAGTCCAACACCGAGCAAGTTGCTCATTACGCGCTAATGGCGTTAGGAGAAGAGGTATGTGATTTATTTAATGAAGATTTATCTTTTGAAGAACTATCTATCGCTTTTCATGAATTATTTGATGAATGTAGAACGGTTAGCAAGAAGTTAAGTATCTTAAAGAAAGAGCATGCTTTGCTACAAGATAAGTTTGATAGTCTTCAAACTCCTCCATGCTCTAAGTGTGAGCACTTAGAAGCATTAAAAAATGAAAATTTACTTCTTAAGGAAACCTTAAACAAGTTTAAGGTTGGTAGCAAAGGATTAGATATGATCCTTGCACACAAGGGTCACATCGCAAATAGAAATGGAATTGGATTTGTAAAAGGATTACATCAAAATCCTACCACTTTCATAAAAGGACCTACACTACATGTTTCCTCTTATATGAAATGCAACTTTTGTTGCAAATCCAGACATATTGCCTACAAATGCCCATTTAGAAAAATTAGTTCACAAAAATTAATATGGATTCCTAAAGGAACTATAAAGAATTCAATAATAAATAACAAAGTTAGTGGGTCAATTTTTGAGGCACCCAAAATCAAATGGGTACCTAAAAATCATCCTCTTTTGTAGACAAACCCACAAGCTAGGAGCAAGAGATGGTATCTCGATAGTGGATGCTCAAGACATATGACTGGAGATCCATCTCATTTCTCTATGCTCACTAGCAAAGAAGAAGGGTACGTTACCTTCGGAGACAACAACAAGGGCAAAATCATTGGTAAGGGAACTATTGGTAACAAATTTAATTTTTCCATTGATGATGTCTTACTAGTTGATGGATTGAAACATAATCTCTTGAGTATTAGTCAACTATGCGATAAAGGTTACATCGTTAGATTTGAATCAAATATGTGCATTATTGAAAAACCAAATCATAACATGACTATGATTGCTTTAAAACAAAATAATGTCTATACCATCAATCTTGATGAACTAAGTAATGAAATGTGTTTCTCCGCCGTAAATGATGATGCTTGGCTTTGGCATAGGAGATTAGGCCATGCAAGCATGAAAACAATATCTAAGATCTCATCTCAAGAATTAGTACGAGGAATTCCAAATATAAAGTTTATTAAGGACAAAGTATGCGATGCATGTCAACTAGGCAAACAAATAAAAACAAGCTTCAAACCAAAAAATCAAATTAGCACCACTAGACCATTACAATTGATCATTTGGACTTATTTGGACCAATTGATACAACAAGTCTAGGTGGAAGCAAATATGCTTTTGTGATTGTGGATGACTACTCTAGATACACTTGGACCTATTTCTTAGCTCACAAAAGTGATTGCTTCAAGTGTTTCTCTAAATTTTGTAAACTCACTCAAAATGAAAAAGGCTTCATGATTTCATCAATTCGGAGTGATCACGGTGGTGAATTTCAAAACCATGACTTTCAAAATTTTTGCGAAGTTAATGGATACAATCACAACTTCTCAACTCCAAGAAATCCTCAACAAAATGGTGTAGTTGAAAGAAAAAATAGAAACCTACAAGAAATGGCAAGAACTATGTTAAATGAACATAGTTTACCCAAATATTTTTGGGCCGAAGCCGTAAATACGGCTTGCTACATCATGAATAGGGTTCTAATAAGACCATCTCTATCAAAAACTCCCTATGAATTATGGAATAACAAAAAACCAAATATTTCTTATTTTAAAGTTTTTGGTTGTAAATGCTTTATTTTAAATGAAAAGGATGCCTTAGGTAAATTTGATGCTAAATCCGACTAAGGCATCTTTCTTGGCTACTCTTCCGTTTCTAAGGCTTTTCGGATTTTTAATAAAAGAACCTTAGTAATAGAAGAGTCTATTCATGTAGTTTTTAATGAAATTTCCGATTTAAAGAAAAATGATTTTGATGATGATCTTGGTTTTGATAATTTGAATTTAAATGAACCCTCTCCTCAAAATAGCCATTTGAATGCATCTTCTTCCGAAATTTCTTTACCAAAAGAATGAAAGTATGTAGATGCTCATCCAAAAGAGCAAATTATAGGAGATACATCAAAAGGGGTTCAAACTCGTTCTTCTTTCAAAAATTTCTGTGCTAACGCCGCTTTCCTTTCTCAAATTGAACCTAAATGCATTGACGAAGCCTTAAAAGATGATTTTTGGGTCATTGCAATGCAAGAAGAATTGAACCAATTTGAGAGGAATGAGGTATGGAAGCTTGTTCCTAGACCAAGTGACCACTTAGTCATTGGTACTAAGTGGGTCTTTAGAAACAAGCAAGACGAAAATGGTATCATGGTTAGAAACAAGGCTAGATTAGTGGCCAAAGGTTTCAACCAAGAAGAATGTATCGATTACGAAGAAACCTTTGCTCCCGTGGCTCGATTAGAAGCCATAAGGATGCTCCTTGCCTATGCTAGTAGTAATAATTTTAAACTATTTCAAATGGATGTTAAAAGTACTTTCTTGAATGGTTTTATTTCCGAAGAAGTATTTGTCGAACAACCTCCCGGATTTGAAAATTCTCTTCTTCCTAATCATGTATTCAAATTGACTAAAGCTCTATATGGCTTGAAACAAGCTCCTAGAGCTTGGTATGAAAGGCTTAGTTCCTTTCTTATTTTAAATAATTTTACCAAAGGCAAGGTTGATACTACATTGTTTATTAAACATTTTGAAAATAATTTTCTTATTGTGTAAATTTATGTTGACGATATTATTTTTGGCTCTTCGGATGAATCACTATGTGAATCATTTGCCAAATGTATGAGTCATGAATTTGAAATGAGTTTAATGGGTGAATTAACTTTCTTTTTAGGATTACAAATCAAACAACTTAGTGATGGTATATTTCTTAACCAATCCAAATATACATTAGAATTGTTAAAACGATTTAACATGGATAATTCAAAAGCAATAAACACCCCTATGAGTACTGCGACTAAGTTAGATATGGATGAAAATAGTGAAAATTTCGATCAAAAAACATATAGGGGAATGATAGGTAGTCTACTCTACCTCACCGCGACTAGACCAGATATTATGTTTAGTGTAGGACTTTGCACTAGGTTTCAATCTAATCCTAAATTATCTCATCTAAAGAGTGTTAAAAGAATATTTAGGTATCTTAAAGGAACTCCAAATTTAGGATTGTGGTATCCAAAATCTGAAAAATTCGATCTAATAGCTTATGCAGATGCCGATTTTGGCGGATGCAGGATAGATAGAAAAAGTACATCCGGAACATGCCAATTTTTAGGACATGCACTTGTTTCTTGGACTTCCAAGAAACCAAATTCAATTGCACTATCTACGGCGGAAGCCGAATACATTGCTGCATGTGCATGTTGTGCACAAGTCATTTTGATGAAAAATACATTAGAAGACTATGGAATTCACTTTAAAAACATTCCCATAAAATGTGACAATACTAGTGCCATATGTCTTACTAAAAATCCAATTCAGCACTCTAGAACTAAGCACATCGACGTTAGGCATCATTTCATACGCGATCATGTCCTTAACAATGATGTTGTTCTAGAATTCATTGACACAAAGCATCAATTAGCAGATATATTTACAAAAGCTTTGAATGAAGACCAATTTGAATTCATTAGAAGGGAATTAGGTATGTTAAATCGTCCCTAAGAATAAACTTGTTTGAATGGATTTTCCATAAAGTTTTTCATTCTCTCTCCGTTCCTCGGTGACTTGTTAAATTATCTTATCCTATCTTGAGTCAAACACCGCTTCCATCTGATCAAGATTAATGATTTTATGATATTTTGAATCTCGAAATTGATTTTGATGGCTTGATTATGAGTTTCAAGTTGACGAATTGAATTTGAATGGATTTGTATTCGAATTATGATATTGACTTATTGGAGTTACTACTTAAAATTTTTTTCTTATCCCAATCTCTTCTTTGTACATCTACAATTTTTGTTATTTATAAAAAGAAGAGATTTGATAATATGGATGAATGCTGAATTTTCCTTTAAGATGAACTCTGCGTAAATATTTTAGCATACTTAATTTTGAATGATAAAATCTTTGTATGATCAATGATAATATAGATGAGTGATGTATGATCAATGATAAAATCTTTGTATGATAAATTATGTGCTTCAAGTCTCATTCCCTTTTTGTTGATGACAAAGGGGGAGAAAAGTGATGACTTGTATCATTTTAATAGCATGACTTATATGAATTGCAAAAGCTTGTGTGATATGAATGTCTTATATGCCTTGCAAAATCCTTGAGAATATCACAAGATTGATTGATCATATGAAAGCTTGCCTTACATCGATATCATGAAATTCATGTTTAAAATCTTTATCTCCTATCGTAGTAAAAATTGTCCCATATCATTTGACTTATGATTTTCATCGAAGTTTCGCATTTACTATTGCTTAATGAGAATAACGATAAGCTCTACGGTTAGAACTTATCGGTTTACGCTTGAATTCAATGGATGAAATTCAAGTGTTTTCATCTTCTCATAATATGGCATATAGATAGGGGGAGTTATGTTTAACTCCGTCATCAATTGATTGTCATCATCAAAAAGAGGGAGATTGTTGAATCTCGGATTTTGATGATGAAATCAATTGATGGGTTAATTGATCTAATCCATATTATTGAGTTAAGTGTGCAGGATTAACTACGATAACCAGAAAACACAAAGCAAGAATACCGGAGTCAAGATCGATGGACGTTTAAGAGACCGAAGAATCATCGGAGATGCTGCCGGAACCAACCGAGAAGAAATCGGGAATGTGTCGGAAGTTCGCCGAAGAAATCGTCGGAGGCTCGCGGAGATCACCGAGAAGGCTCGGCTACTCGTTAAAGTCATCACAAAGATTGGGAGCTTGCAGGGAGTCCGTCGGAAGAAGTTCGTCGGAAAGCTCGCCGGAACAAGACTCGACGTTCGCGGTTAAAAAACTTGCTTAGGATGTTTTTTTTGTGTTATGTAGTTCACCTGTAATTAGGATTAGGATTAAGAGATAATCCTATATCCTGGTTAGGGGCCAACTGGGCCCAAAGTCAGATTTGGTTTGGGCTAAAATTAAGCCAAACAAATGAATTGGAGAGCCAGGCGGTGGCACCGCCTGGCTGGGCGGTGAAACCGCCCAGCACCCGAGTGCTGGGCGGTGACACCTCCTTGGCTGGGCGGTTGCACCGTCCAGCACCCGAGCGCTGGGCGGTGGCACCGCCTGGTTGGGCGGTGGCACCTGCAGCACCGGGAACCCTAAGAGAATTCAAATTTTGGAGCCCAAATTTGAATCCTCTTGAGGCCTATAAATACCCCTCAAATCTCAACTGAGAGAACAACTTTTGAGAAGCATTTTGATTGAGAGAAAAGTCTTAGAAAGTCTTAGCAAGTCTTGTTTTCAATTTGCTAGAGAGTTCTCCTCCTTCTTTCTTATTGAAAATTTATAAGAGGTTGAACTGCTTGTAAAAGGTTGTAAGAGGGGTGTTTACCCTTCCATTTCAAGAGATTTGCTAGTGGAAGGTGGGAGCCTCATCGAAGAGGGGCATCGCAAGTGGAGTAGGTCATTTGACCGAACCACTCTAAAAATCAGCGTAATCTCTGGTTTGCATTTTATTATTGTCATTTACATTACTGTAAATCTTCTTACTGCTTTAGTTCCTTATTACCCTTACGGCGCAACTTTAAGAATACGCTTTCAAGTTAAACTTTTCAAGTTTCGTTCTTATCGTACGAAAGATTTTGTTAAAATCGAAGTTTTAATCCGCTGCACTAATTCACCCCCCCCTCTTAGTGCCGCTCCGATCCTAACACATACCCTTTACCATTTCTGGCAAAGGTCCAGACAATCCCACACACTAGAGTACAAGAGGGCAGTTTTAACAATAGGTAGCATATATCGGAAGCACACGCGGAACAACAAAACGTGCATGTGCCTTTTCGAGACAATACGAAACAAAGAACAAATCTCTCACAAATGTATTCAGACTTGGAATGAAATAAAAACAAGAGTGTACAGGGATTCCAAGCAATCATATTTAGCTCAATTCCAATAAGAAGGTTAGACGAATTCAAATATCCAAGGGAATGTAACAGAATACGCGAAATCGACCAAAGCTCGATTTCGGACAGAATTCCAGTGACACATCAAACAAATATTTCAGAATATCAATTATGCTCCAATACCCATACAAAAGCTATGGTCGAACCATATATCAATCTATATTCTGATGGAACAAATTTTATATGAAACAGGGTTCCCAACACGGAGTTACCGTTGATTTGGTAACCCAAGGTCAAAAATACAATTACTGTTTTGCAGAATTTATAGGGTCGGATTCAACAGATAATAGGGTAGGCAATTGAATTCTAAAATTTTCAAGCTATATGTCAAAAGAACTATTTTCAAGTCTAGTTTCAAATAAAACCAGTTTGGTACAAATCAGAATTTTCAACAGGGAGTTATAGGCATTTTAGTATCGACAGGTCAGAAATCTTGAACCCTGTTTTACAGCGTCTATAGGCTCATTTGAAACAGATGTTTGGGTAAGTATTCGGTATCCAAAATCTACAAAATCAGTGTCAAAAGGAAGATATAAGAGTCTAATTTCAAACAAAATAGTTCCTGCCCGAATTCATATTTTGTACTAAAACTTATAGTGGAAACAGTGTATAGGGGTCAGTTTACTGAAAAAACTTCAGAATCCATGGTTCTATGTCCAAAGAGAGACATATCAGTTTCTAAATAGAAATCCTTCAATTTATTTTGAATAAACATAAAAACAGAGACTAAAAATTCTGTAGGATGGGTTTAGAACACTTTCCTTTGAGAATTTTGACCCGAAGTGAAAAGATTAAAGCAAGAACCCTAAAAACCCCAATTTTTTTTTTTTCTTCTTCTTCTTCTTCTTCTTCTTTCTTTCTTTCCCTGATCACCCACGAGCTGCCTTCTCTGCTTCCTTAAGAACGAAGGCAGAGAGGCTTAAACGGTGGAATTTGTCATTTTGTGCATTTTGCAGTTTAGTCCTTGTTTTTATCATATTCACGATTAGGTCCTTAGGGTTTACATGTAGGCCCTCAGATTCTTTTTTTTTTTTTTTTTTTGAACAGATCTCTCAAATCTTACAAATAAGTTACCTCTAATTCATACTCTATTTCTTTTGTCAATTTAAAATAAATGCTTACATTATCACCAGAAATTTATACGAAAATTCGGAAATGAGGGG